>NC_084987.1:18942847-19055347 GCF_963691925.1 Scomber scombrus
GACTGAGTGAGAAGAAGGACAGATTAGAGAGAGATTGCAGGTTATATTTAAGCACCACTTGAGAAACTGGTACTTTCTACATTGACTTTCATTGGAATTAATTGCAAAAATGAACTGAAACTCAGAGCAACAGTTGTATTTTAGTCCAATGTATGACATTTATGCAGCTTTAATACACAGACTGCTATGCTTGATAGATTTATTGGTTCTTGTTTGTCAACAGTGATTTATGTTTTTAGTCTTTTTTGTAAAGTTTCCTAGGTTGGTAATGCTGGACTGGTGTGATTTCAGGACAGTTTGGTGAATGATAGTTTATATATGAAGAGGAATGTGCATGATTATCATGTGGGCTTTTATTTGAAGTTCTGTTTTTGATTTTTTTCAAACAGAGTAGATATTGTCTTTTGTGTTTTTCCTGTTTTCCTCAACCTGCTTGCAGTCACACCTGCCCTGCTCCCCGTGTCTTCCCTAGCCAATCAGCTCCCAGCCTGCCCTTGTGTCTTGCCACCTGTTCCTTGTTGTTTCATTATTTATGTTCTTATTTAAGTACTGTTTTCCAATTCAATATCGTCAGATCCTTTGTTCAGGTAGTTCTGAATTCTTTTTTTTCCTTTTTGTTTTGTACTGATCTGCCAGCCTTGAATAAAGACGTTTCTTCAGCCTCGCTCAGCTTGCAGTCTCCTGCATTTGGGTCCACCTGCTCTGTTCCACATAACAGAAAGATCCAACCAGTCAGGAGACACCAACACTTTCTTAGAAACCCATCTGGAACATAACATTTCCCTGAAAATTCTTAACACATAGCACATAATACATGTACACAGACACAATTAAAGAGGTGTATTATGTCACTGACTCAAGCTCTAAAAGTCCAATTTTTTCCCCAGGTATTATATTTTGATTTAGAAGACATGGTGCATTACAGTATGTCCAACTGTATTTCATACTTTTTTTTATTTTTGTATCATCTAAAAGCTGATCTCTTGGATTCAACATGATAAATTGCCTTTCTTTTTTTCTTTTTTTGACATTGTAAAAGTTTGCAACAATCATGTGGAAGTTGGATCATACATAACTTATGTATGCTAACTCATCCACATGTGCTGCTTTCCCCTCACCAATTAGCTGCCATATGTGACATACAACATCATTACAACACAAGCAATTTCCTCTGGACACTATTTGGTATGACTGACCAACTATTACTGTTACCCCCTACAGTTCACCCACCGGCCATTTGATGATGGGCGTCATTCCCCTTCCGTCTCCCTTTCTCATGGGATTTCTCTCTCAGTTTGCCCTTTTATATTTATGTTTTTCTTTTCCTCTTCCCTCGCTCCTCCTGTACAGCCACTAGCCAACAGCTTGTACAGTACACTTCATTGAGTTTTTCCGAGCCAACCAATCTATATTTCAGTTCTGTAACATAAAGGCAACAGCGAGGTGTGAGATAGGAACAGACAGAATACATTCAACTAACATGTAGGTTATGTTCTGTTGTCTGTACATTATGATCTTGAACATGTTATAGTTAGAGCCTGTTTGGGAGACATCCCTACAAGTGCAAAGCAGAATATTCAACGCAGCATCCTCTGTGTCCTGCTTGTGTAACTCTTCCCCTCGATGATCTCAACCTAATTTATGCATTTTATTTATGTGTGCCTTTCAAAGCACTCAAGGACACCTTACAAGACACAGTTAGCAGCAATATATCAAGACATCATAAAATCAAACAAAGCAGTGATATACAATTATAGATTAATGCAATAGATAGAATATAAAATCTGTTGTTGCACAATTTGCATACAGTACTGGTAAAAGAAATAAGGCATGGAAATAAAGCGTGGAGAGAGAGTAAATAATGCAAATGTCTTACGGAAGAACTCCAGAGGCAAGGAGCAGAACGGCTGAAAGCTCTAGAGCCTATAAGGCAGTCAAGTGGTGTGTAGATAAGAGTGGAAAGATACAAAATAGGCTAGGCCTTAAAGGTGAGAAGCATAGTTTTGAACTTGATGCAGTATTTAAGGGGAGCCAGTAAAGTTGCTAAAAAACAAGAGCAATATAATCTATGGCAGTAGTTCTGGTAATGACAAAGTCAGCTGAATTCTGGAATATTTGACGTTTATTACGCTTGAGATGAAGACCACAGAGGATAGAATTGCAACAGTCAATATGGAATGTAATCAGGGTGTGAATGAGAATGGCGGTGCTGTTAGGTTAGGTTTAAGTGACGGGTGAAGGTGATTAATCTTGCGTAGGTGGAAGTATGCAGACTGAGCAGCATTTTAATGTGCGCTTCAAATATAATATGAATATATAAGCATAATGTGCTGTCCAATATGATGCCAGGACTCTTAAGCTGAGGGGAAGGAAGAACCATGGCATTGTCAAAGGTCAAAATAATGTGTCTTTGTGTTTGCTCCAAAAAATGTTACACAGAAGGATAAACATGGACAATATAATGATAAAATAAGCAAGTAAACAAAGGATCCAACATAACTGAACTAAAAATCACGGCTTAAATACAAACTAAACCAATAAAACAACAAAGAACAAGTGGCAAGATATTAAGGCAGGCTGGGAGCTGATTGGCTGAGGGCTAACAAGACAGATGCAGAGCAGGTGTGGAGCACAGCAACACGGTATGGAAACACACAGCTAACAGAAAACCAAAAACTCCCAAAAACATGATATAACCATGCACAAACCATGCCAGAACTAACATGAACTCAACTAAAGCGAGCCCACAGCAAAATAAACCAGCATATATTGCTGTTGACAAAAAACACAATCAGTCGGTCAAGCAGAGTAGCTTTTACTTTAAGACTGCATGAAACATAAATCAAACTAAAGTACAACTGGATCTCTGAATAATATACTGTTATAGTTCCCTTAAGCACTTAGTTCCAACAAGAGTCAATATAGAAAGCAATAGTTTCTTTAATGGTCCTTAAATATCATTTGGAACTTCTTATCTGTATTTATTCCCACTCAGTCCAGGCTTAAACAGGCAGAAAAGGCTGTTTAAACCTGGACTGACTTTAGCATGAATAAATTACAGTTTGGTGGTTGAACCACTGCACAAACTAAAGCCCAGTTTGATGAAATATAAGAAAGTGACAAGTGCAGCGATTAAATAAGTGATGTGAAATCTTCATCTTGTTTATATAGTACATGCACGCAAACACACACACACACACACACACACACACAAAGGTGTGCTCACTGGGAAGTAGACTTAGTTTGAGTTTGAAGTGACCTCTCTCGGCTGATCACGCTTCCAAAACATGTCAGCCTCTGGCTGGCAACAAGAGCCACTGGGACCAAAACAGCTGTGAAGTAAAAATAATCTTTCTGCAGTAGGCAACAACACAAATCATGTTCACTAAACAGCAAATGGTTCTAGGAAACAAAAGAAATAAGAGGGTAGCTCAAACACTTAAGTTCAGCATTAGCACTTTACATTCAGTTGCAGCAATAATTGCCAATACAGGAAGTAGAATGACGTTCATATGCAATGAGAAATGATGGGTCTAGATAAAGATCTGAGCCAGCAATTATCTGCTTTAAACTTTAAAGCCCTGTTGTCTGTCTAACCACAGCCTGATGCCATTCTGTAAAGTACAACTACAATAACTAAATGATGCAATAGTCTTTGCTGTTGGAACTGAAGCACTTGGGCATTACATCAACAATATGCAGTTTTACTGACACTAAGGTAGCCGGTATTCATAAAACCATCACTAACGAAAAAGAAATGTGGAAAATGCAGCCAATCCACAATAAAACATTAAAAAGTATGTGAATGAATTTGTTCTGCACTTCTGTATCTTTGGTCTTCTCCATTGCAGCTCTTTTTTCAGACACACAAATCAAATTGCAGGCAAATGTGAGGATTTATAGAAGAAGAAAAAAAAAGATATGTCATATCTTCTGATTTAATGTTAAAAGCATTTTGCAGGTTTATTTGTGAAAACATTTTTGATATGAAAACATTTTGTCTGGCAATCTGTGATGCAGAATACAGATGAAGGTAGAGTAGAGGGGAAACCTCATCCCTCAGTTATGTCTTCAATTTAAATCCTGATTAGCTGAGAATGTGACAACGCACTGCTCTAGAAACAACAGCTCATATTGGTTTCTTTGTGTAACAAGTTCCCAAGTGTAATATTATGGGTTTGAAGTTAAGTTTAATAACAGCTCACTGTTATTCCACCATTTCCTAACCAACTTGTCTGCTTCAATCCCAGACTTCTGTAAACTTGGCTATGCAAAATGAATATAGGACAAACCACATCAATGTTTTATTCAACTGTAAATATGTTTCCACAATTCAGAGTTTGATTTAAAGCGACTCTTACCTTTCTTGCATTTCACACAGCACTTTGAAAAAACTTGAACAGCAACAACCCCTCCTCCCTCCTATGTCCCACCCCCGCACTCCCCTCCCTTCCATTCGGACCGAATGATATGATTGGTCAGAGTTTTCACAGAATATTATGAGAATGGAATAATGATTAGTTTCTATGCCTGGTGGATCTCGCTAACATTTTAGAGTGCCATTACCTTATTAATAGCATGTTAACCTAATCAAAAAAAATGTGTAAAAATGTAACAAAGGTATTTCCTATATTTCTGGTATAGAGCACAGTAACATTTTATTGAATGTTTCTGTGTTATTTTACTTTGGTCTACTTCCCCTTGTCTGCCCCATCTTTTTAGCAGTGGAAGCAATTTTGTCTTGCCTCTCTCAGTCTTGACATTTACATGTGCTTACTGGATCCCCTATAATGCGCAAATCCTGATTTTTTATGATGCCGAGAACTGGGACAGTCCACACATGGGAGCGTGGTAACTATTGAAGATCTGCCTACTTTTCTTCTTTTTTTTTGGCCTATACTTTTCTATTGGTCAGCTATTGGAGTAGTGTCTGACTGCTAAAACAACAAATTGGCTGCCATTCCTTTTAATGATATCTTTAGTATTTCTCAACACAAAAACACAACAGTGCCCTTGATAACTCCATAGCACAATAGAGTCATGTTAAGGACAGCATGTTTAATTATTTCTCTCTTTAATAATGTCTATGTGGCACAATTATATCATCCAATAAAGTGTGTGTGTGTGTGTGTGTGTGTGTGTGTGTGTGTGTGTGTGTGTGTGTGTGTGTGTGTGTGTGTGTGTGTGTGTGTGTGTGTGTGTGTGTGTGTGTGTGTGTGTGTGTGTGTGTGTGTGTGTGTGTGTGTGTGTGTGTGTGTGTGAAAAATGAGACGCTCCAGAGAGGCAGAGAGAGACTGACAGGTGTGAATGTCTGCCATTTTATCACCTTTGTCACCAGTGCATTGACTGTGCGAGTTGACTTCTCAGCGTGTTTTCACCTTGGGGGTTTGTGTGTGTTAAAGATTGAAAGTGTGTGTTAGTACCAAGGCAGGTATACACAGAGGCATATGTGATTGTCTTGTGGATTTTAGCTTTGACTTGGGTCACAGGTTTGCACATTGCTCCTTTTGGTAGAAGGACAAACAGAACATCCCCTCAGGGTTCACATACAAAATGCAGCTCTTTCAAACGGAACCTGATTTTGATGTACACACACACAAACACACACACACACACACACACACACACACACATACACACACATACACACACACACACACACACACACACACACAGCTCACATTCACACCCATTAAATTCCTTTCCTGTAATAGCAGATTAAACACAAGGGTCTAACAGTAATCTTAGTAAGTCACATGCACACAGGTAAAAAAAAAAAGACCCCCCCCCCCCCACACACACACACACACACACATGCATACATATACATGAGGAACAACAGCAGATGGCTGAGTGACCCTTAGGGTTTGTACCTGCAACAGTTTGTCTGACATTCTGGACACAGTTGTCACTTTGACTTAGAAGTAGGTCTGCTCCCCATCTCGCAAACACACACACACATACACTGCTCAAATAATTTAAGGCAAAACTTAAATCACACATCGGATTTTGATGAACGAATTATTCAAGTTAAAAGTCTTTACTGGTGTACATTGTATACTTTGTTGAGAACAAAATGACGTAACAATGGTCAATGGAAACCACAATCATCAGCCCATTGAGGGCCGGATTCAAAGTCACCTAGAAAATCTAAGTAATGTGACTCAGTAGTGTGTATTGCCCCCACTTGCCTGTATGCACCCCTGACAAAGTCTGGGCATGCTCCTGATAAGTCAGTGGATGATGTCTTGGGGAATTTCTTTCTAGAACTGGATCAGGACATCAGTGAGCTCTTGGACAGTGGTATACTTGGTGACATTGGATGCACAATACATAATGTCCCATAGGTGCTCAATTAGATTTAGGTTAGGGGAACGTGAGGCCCAGTGAATGGCATCAGTGCCTTCGTCATCCAGGAACTGTCTACACACTCACATGAGGCCAGGCATTCTCCTGCACCAGGAGGAACCCAGGGCAAGCAAGCTTTATTGGCATGACACATCATAAATCCGTATTGCCAAAGCAGTACAGATGATTATTAACACTGAGAGATTATAAAGAAATATACAAAATACAAATATAAACAAATACCATTTAGACCTTTCTATGTATATAAAACCACTATAAATATACTGTCTCTTGAAACCATTAATGTAAGCGTCCTCTGTTCTCTCCATCACTTTCTAATTACATGGTGAGAGAGAAGGTGAGGTATATGTCAAACATGGAAGCAATAGAAAGAGAGTGAGCTTGTGTGTTTGAGAAAATCACAATGGTGATGAATTGCATGTAATATTCTATAGACTGTGATTATATAAGACTTCATCAATTAATCTATTGTGAGCAGCGCACACACAGAGGTGGTGATTTGTGAAGTAATAAAGAGGAAATGTCAGTGCCACCCTACACTCTACTTCAACTGTATCAGTTTTTAGTGTGTGTATTGCCATTGCAAAATGGATTGCATGAGACTCACTCTCTGTACACACAGTTACACATGCAACACTAAATACATATCTCGCACACAAGCTCAGAATATGCACAGGTGATAAGAGGTAGAAGCACATACTGACACATGGCATGCATAAGAAAGGAGAATAAAAGAGTAAGTGAACTAATCACCACTTAGGCACTTTACATGTGGTTGCCTGAGACCAAAACTGTTTTTTTGTACCAGACTGTAAACATGTTTGTTTCTTCATTTTATGGGGGCATTTTAAATGGGCTGGTCTATGAGTATTGACTGGTTTTTTGAGCCAGCCTCAAGTGGCAATTTGAGAAACTGCACTTCCGCATTGGTTTCATTTTTCATCCCTGGAGGTTGCCACTTGAATATGACATACAACAAGGGTCCCTTACTGGAATCGAACCAGGGATGTTGGCATATGCAGTAACCATTTGGCTAATGGGGTGCTCCTTGATAATGAGAATTTAATGATTTTAAAATTGGAATAATGTATAAAACTTCACATGAACGCTTTTGTACTTCACATGAACACTTTTGTTGCACAATGCAAAATCCATTTGGTAAAAAGTGTTGGTGAAATTTGTCATCTCGAAACCAATTCTCTTTGCAATATGCCTGCACTGTTTGCAAGAAACATCACCTGGATGCGCTGGGACGCATCATCAGTATTGTAACCTGGGGTCAGCAGGTGTTTCGGGTCTCACAACATACACCCTCGCCCAGGTGACCCGGCCGGGGTTGATCAAGCCCCAACCTGCGTCCCAGCAGCGACCCACAGATCAGCCCTCTTTATCCAAAGCCACCTTGTAGCTTTCTCTGCGGCTTCGCTTGCGGATTTAATGGCCCTCTTTTTGGCTGCTCCTGTCACGCCCAATCGAGAGAGGACTTTGCAGAGTGAACGTCCTGCAAAGCCTCTGCAGCCGACCTCTATGGGCTCGTAGAAAGTTCTCCAGCCTCTGCCCCTGCACTCCTCCACTAGTTCCTGGTACTTGGCGTGTTTCCTCTCATTAGCTTCCTCTATGCGCTCTTCCCAGGGCACTGTAAGTTCCAGCAAGATCAGGTGTCTTGAAGCTTCAGAGGTAATGATCATGTCTGGCCGGAGTGATGTTGCTGCAATGTGTGCTGGGAACTTCAGCTGCTTTCCCAGGTCGACCTGCAGCTGCCAGTCAGAGGCTGTGTGGAGGAGGCCTTTTGTTGTCTGTGGACGAGCGTTGGGCTTCTCTCCAGCCTTCACGAAGGGGATTGCCCTATTCGGAGCTTGATGGTGCTTGCTGGTGCTGATGGCTGAGGCTACACTTTCGGCAACTGCCTTAAGCACCTGGTCATGGCGCCAACGATAGCGGCCATCTGCCAGGGCCTTTGGGCAGCTGCTGAGGAGATGTTCCAAGGAGCCTCTTCCAGAGCAGAGAAGGCAAGAAGGTGTCTCGCTCTTCCCCCAAACGTGGAGGTTTGCTGGGCTTGGGAGGGCATCATAGACTGCTTGCACCAGGAACCGGACCCGATGGAAATCTGCCTGCATGATGTTTGACCAGGTGATCCTGCGCTGCAGCGCACTTTCCCACTTAGTCCAGGCTCCCTGCTGCCGAAGTCCTACCGCTCTGCTCACTCGCTCTTCCTCCACACCAGCTCGAACCTCTTCCTGGAGTAGATGGTGTCTCTCCTTGCCCTGGATCTTGCTAACTTGGGTCTTCGGGAAGTAACCCAAGCCTGCTCTACCAGACGCCAAGGTGCCCACCAGTGCCTTTTGTCTAAGGCGTGATTCTGCAACTTCCACTGCCTTGTCCGCCCTCCATTTCCTTCCTGTCCTGACCTCTATGCCGGCTGTTGACACTCTGCAGTCCCTGGAGTCCCTGTACTGTAGGGCTTCTCTTGTGCGTGCTACATTGAATTCTTCAGTGAGGCCACTGAATGGTAGCTGCAGTGTGTTACTTGTCCCATACAGTGCTGCGCTGGAGAGGCTGCGTGGAAGACCCAGCCACTTCTGAAGAAAGCCACTGATCTTCCTTTCAAGGGACTCCACGGTTGTCATGGGAACTGCGTAGGTCAGGAGTGGCCACAGGACTTGGGGCAGGATGGAATGCTGGTAGATCCAGGCTTTAAATCTGCCAGGTAGGCCAGACTTGGTCAACCTTGGTGAGCCAAGTGCCGAGCTGTTGCGAGGACTTCTGGATGGCGACGGTGTCTTTCAGGCTTGAGTCAAAGAGCTTCCCCAAACTCTTTACCGGCTGCTCTGTGATGGATGGTATGACCGTTCCTGAGATTGAAAACCGGAACTTGTCAGTCACCTTACCCTTTTTCAACACCATGGACCTAGACTTAGAGGGCTTAAAACTCATCCTTGCCCAGGTGATGAGTTTCTCAAGTCCTTGTAGGATCCACCTGCTCCCTGGGACCGATGTTGTCGTGATGGTGAGGTCGTCCATGTATGCTCTTATTGGGGGCTGTCGTACACCAGACTTAGTCAGGGGCCCTCTGCATTCCACCTCGGCTGACTTGACCACCATGTTCATGGCAAGGGCGAAAAGAACAACAGAGATGGTACAGCCTGTTATTATTCCTTTCCCCAAACGATGCCAGTCTGATGTTTCTGACCCAGAAGTGACCCTCAGCCTGAAATTATTGTAGTAATCCAGGATCAGGTCCTTGATCTTACTGGGAACATGGTGGTGGTCTAGTGCGAGCTCGACCAGCTTGTGAGGTATAGACCCGTAGGCGTTGGCCAGATCCAACCACAACACTGCAAGGTCTCCTCTGTTTTCATGAGCCTCTCTGATGAGCTGCGTAACTACACCAGTGTGCTCCAAGCAGCCGGAGACTCCAGGAACTCCGCCCTTCTGGACAGAGGGGTCTATGTAGTTGTTCTTGAGGAGATACTCGGTCAGTCTTCTGGAGACGATGCTGAAAAACACCTTCCCTTCTACACTCAACAGTGAGATTGTCCGGAACTGGTCGATGTTTCTCGAGTTCTCCTCTTTGGGGATCCACACTCCCTCCGCAGACCTCCATTGGTCAACAACTCTACCTCTTCTCCAGATCACCTTTAAGGTCTTCCATAGGTGCCGGAGAAGCTCTGGGCAGCGCTTGTAGACGAGGTAGGGTACACCACTGGGTCCTGGAGTAGATGATGATCGAGCTGCCTTAATGACCTCCTCCACCTCCTTCAGGCTCAACTCCCTCAGATTGAACTTTGTTGTTGGGGGGGCGGGGTTGATGACGGATCTGTTGGCATCCAGATCTTGTTCCCTCATTGGGTCGCTTAAGGAGTCCTGGAGGAAGCGATTCACTTCCTCTGTAGAGCACTCGAGACGGCCGCTGCGCTTGTCCCCAAGCAGTCGCTTCGTAAAGCCAAAGGGGTTGGCAATGAACGCTGCTCGCTTTCTAGCCCTCTCTTTTCCCCGCCTCCTGTGCCACTCTGCTCTGCGAAGGGTCATCAACTTCTTCCGCAGGATGTTTTTCAGTTCTGCCAATGCCTGCTTCTCCTCGTCAGTAGATTTCTTGTACTGCTTCTTGAGGGTTCGGAGCTCTTGACGCAGTTGGTGTAATTTGGTGGCCCTACAGTTCATGGTGTACAAGGTGGTCTTGGTGCTTCCCTTTTCCATCTGTCCAAATCTCTCTGAGGCATAGCTGACTATGATGGTGGTCATTGTGTTAAGACGACTGTCAACGTCTCCTTTAGCTGTTGCTTGGATGATGCTGGACACGTCCTGGTCAAACTGCAGCCACTCACTCCGTTTGCTGGCTGGGGGCCACTTAATCCGCTGCTGTGGAACTACTCTGCTGGGGCTGGGGGGCTCTGGTACGTGGAGGGACTGGGCTCTGTGGGTTGCCTCCTGGCCGGGCTCCTCCTGCGTCTCACCAGGTCTGGGACCTGAGCGTTGTACCTCACTCCCCTGCTTCAAACATTTCATTCTGGCCTGGTGGATTCTTAGGCCGTGTTGGTTCTTGCACAGCTTTCCGCAAATGCATGCTATTCTCGTAGTCAAACCGTTTGCTTGAGTCGTTAACCTTGGGTCTGTCCGATTGGAGATCTCATCCTCCCCCCCTCTCGGGATCTCCTGGGGGTATAACTCTGAAACTGTGAAATACAGATGATTATAATTTATTTTATTTTGTTGATACCAGTTCTCACTTTGTCAGTTGTTGTATATCTCTTCTCCAACTACAGCACAATATGTTTTCTGCAGTGATGTATGTTTCGATTAATCAACATGCTGTGCATTGGTCTCACAAATGCTGGTTTGTTCCTGAAACAAATCCTGGTGTGTGTGTGTGTGTGTGTGTGTGTGTGTGTGTGTGTGTGTGTGTGTGTGCGTGTGCGTGCGTGTGTGTGTGTGTGTGTGTGTGTGTGTGTGTGTGTGTGTGTGTGTGTGTGTGTGTGTGTGTGTGTGTGTGTGTGTGTGTGTGTCTTTACTGTTTTTGGTAGATGCCATCATTAAAAAGACATAGTCAAACACTACCAGCTGTGGAAGTGGGATGAGTGTCCACAAAGACAAGATGTGATTCCTCATTAATAATAAAAAGCAACAGTTTTTGTTAAAAGCCCTCAATGGGACTTTAGACTTGTTTTAGATCTATTTGGTCATGCTTTAGTCGGTACTGGTTATAGATTTATCAAGCTCTAATAGTTTTGAGCAAGACATTCTGGGTGGAGTTATTATATAAGTTTTTGGCTTCTTTGGGCAATATGTGTGTGTATGCATGCATGTATTCATACGTCATTGGTTACTTTGGGCATTACACTATATGTAATGTATATGTCTGTGTACATATTTATGAGTGCATCTATATGTTCGATGTATGTAAGCTTCTCAGGGAGGTGTGCGTGTGTGTATTTCATACACACACGCATCTGACAGAGGCTACACTGTGGGCAATTATAAAGCAGGACTGTGGAAGGGTCACAGGGAATAATATCACACTCGCTCATTAACATTTCATACTGTAGCAAGCATTAGCTGTTTGGATGGATGACAGCCCAAAACTGTCTTGTTACATAATGTCAAAGAGTTAACGCAAAATTTCAAGATGAATTATGAACCAGCTTTAAAAGCAAGTATAAAGCACCCCTGATGGGTTTGTTTGTAGTCTCAAATAGAAGTTAACAATGGAACTGCTGCGTTTTGCTTTGAAAGAATAATAATTTACTAATTATATAATGTATTGTAAGTGGGAATGTATTTATGAAACAGCCTAAAAAGAACAAGGTTTACAATGTGCAGTAATATCAGCCTACTCATTTTTTATCCCTTTCATGTAAATAAATGGTCATTAACTGGAGTACTTCCAGTTCTACATGTACGTCTACAAACTTCTAGTTACTGTAAGTATAAAACCTTAAAATGAAAAATACCAATTTAGAATTCCAATATTAAGTGCAGATCAATTACATTTTTTTAATTTTTTTTAATTATTTTTTTTACAGTAGGACAATCTAACTACTGTTTTTCCAGCATTTAGTGTCATATAGGAAGGGGGAAACCTTGATATACTCTGTTTTGCCTGATCACAAGTCCAATGTCCAAAGAATTGCATGCATGGATGAACTGTATAGGTTCATTTGCCCTCCCGGCAACAGAAAGTTAATGGATCAGTCTGAAAGCAAGGCAGGTTGACTCCAGATGTGTTCAAGCCTTTTACCTGAAGTGTGTGTGTGTGTGTGTGTGTGTGTGTGTGTGTGTGTGTGTGTGTGTGTGTGTGTGTGTGTGTGTGTGTGTGTGTGTGTGTGTGTGTGTGTGTGTGTGTGTGTGTGTGTGTGTGTGTGTGAAAGAGAGAGAGGGAGAGAGAGATTGGGACAGACAGCAAGAGGGAAGAGGAAGAGAGCGTTAATTAACTAGTGCTGACATCTGCAAGCTTTTTCCTATTAGGATCTGATTAGGGGAGAAAGCAGGAATTACAGGTGCTGTGAGAGAGATGAGAGAGTGTTAGAGTATGGAGAGAATCAGGGGAAGATATTAAAAAAAGGGGCCAAGGAGTTGGGGGGAAACAGGGAGCGAAAGAGACGGAGATGAAAGGAACAATCTCTCCACTCTGTTTCCAGGTTTAAAACAGAAATATTTCCCATGGGACTGAACGACGCGGGGCTTTTGCCCTTCAGCACACAGTGAAGGTAACTGTCAAAGTGGACCTTATTTACCCCATACATGCACATGCACGCACATATATAACAGTCAAGCGATGGGTGGTAATTCATTATGACCATGGAATTGCATAATGATTATACAATGATACTGTGCTATGATCTATATAAAAATTACTGAGTAGGATTTTTGTATGATGTAATGCAAATTGTTCATTGTATTGACCATCAGTGTGATGATTTCTTGTGGAATTTTGCAAATATTTGACATTTTTACATCAATATTGGAAACAAATCTTAATACTGTGATATTCAAACATATCACCTGTAACTTTTACATATAAGCACACTTAACAGTATGAGGGCATCCATGATATCCAGTAATTATAATATTAAATATTGTTATATTTACATCCACTTCCTTTAACAAACTTTAAACCTAAAAAGCTTTATTTTTCTTCTAAAATTAATTCACAAGTCAGTTGCAATAAATCTCAACCTACTGTATTAATGCAGTTTAAATGATCTGGGTTCAGTGACTAACTCTTCCACTCCCACTGGTTGCATGCTGGTATGATCTAAGCATTGTAGTTGTTGGGGCTGCCCAGCAGCCAGCAGCCAGTCAGCCCAGCACAGGTGCTGGCAATGAGGATGACGAGCAGCCCAGCTGCTCCACATCATCTATGCTGCCTGAGTATAAGAGGAGGCTGAGAGGAGGCGCCCGCCGCTTGAACATTGACTATTGTGGTCAGTTTAGCCGGCTGTGTCCTAGCAGCATTTTCGGCACTCGTGAAAGACTGTGTGTTGTATTCTTTGCTAACCCTGTTCTCTTTTGTGTTTGTTCCAGGCTCCCTCCGCAAACCCAGTGTCTCCTCGCTCCATCCACGCCTTCCAAGCCCCTCACCTTCACCCCCACCAAACCACCACGTGGACCCTCCACCCTCTCACCTCTCCCAGGATACCCCCTCTCTCCCTCCTCGGCCCAGCTCCACTCCGACGTAACGCCCCTTTAATAAATCTGTTAAACTTGCACCACGATTCTGTGTCTTTGTCTCTGGGGTACCTGGCACATTTGGCTACTGGGACTTTAGAGCTTAACAGAACGTTCAAGCCAATATGAGCCAAGCCGGGTCCCCAGGGGCAGGGAACCAGACTCCTGCAGAATTAGGAGGTTTGATTGCCAAGCAGGCCTTTGACCTTGCCGAGCTGCAGCAGGAGTTGAAGAAGGCCTTTCCCACTGTGCAAAGTCGTATTGCAGTGCTGGAAAATGCCTCCCGTTCCACAGTAGGATCTGTGGTGTCCCTTTCCATGCAAGTGAGCGCCATCTCCGGAGCTTTGGCCAACATTCAGAAATCCCTGGATACCCTTACAGCCCAAACCCCTGTCAGCGGACTTCCATATCCCGTCGCCAACACCAGCCCCAGCCCTCCCAGTGTAGCAGCGGGTTCTGCGGCCTCCCCAGTCCAAGCGCACCCCCAATCTGAGCCCAACTTAGTCAGCCCTAGGCCCTTCGACGGAGATTTCAACCGCTGTCGGGGTTTCCTCGCTCAATGTGGGTTACTTTTCACTCATCAGCCATCCAGATATTCTTCCGATGGGTCTAGGATTGCCTTGGTCATGTCTCTTCTTGTTGATGAGGCTCTCAGCTGGGCTATAGCTGCAGTTGAAGGCAACCTTTCTCTGGCTACCGACTACGCACAGTATAAGAGGGAGTTTCAGGCAGTGTTCGATCACCCTGTAGACGGGAAGGACGCCGCCAGTCGTTTGTTGGTAATCCGTCAGGGGTCTCGCTCTGTGGCTCAGTATACCCTGGAGTTCCGGATCCTGGCAGCGGAGAGCCGATGGGACACCAATGCTCTTCTCAGTGTTTATCGCAAGGGGCTGAGTGATGCCATTAAGGATCTCATTGTCCGTGACTGCCCCGAGACCCTCAACGACTTAATATCCCTGGCCCTCCAGATGGACTCCCGGCTTCAGGAACGACGCACAGACAGAGTCCATCGAAGCTCTCCTCGCCAACCCTCTCACCGCCCAGCTACGGAGGTTCCCACTCTGTTTTCTGCCAGCCGAGCTCAGCCCCCTCCTTCACCTCTGCGTTCCCCGGCTTCTTCTACACCTGGCCCAGGGGAACCCATGGAGATCGGCCGATCACGACTCACACCAGAGGAGAGGGAACAGAGACTGAACAACAGGCTGTGTCTCTACTGTGGTGAGTCAAATCATTTCATTCGCTCTTGCCCCACTCGCCCAAAAGATCCTGCTCGCTGGTAGGGGCTATACTGGTGAGCAAGACGATTTTCCCCCAGCCCAAGAAGAATCCCAACCGCCTCTTCCCTGTTACGCTGGCCTGGGGCACAGAGACACTTTCTGTCAGCACCTTCATTGACTCTGGTGCGGATGAGTGCCTCATGGACTATTCCTTTGCTCGCCAAGCAGGTGTCCCCTTGGTTTCCTTAGACCACTCGTTGTTCCCCCAGGCCATAGACGGAAGTCCATTGGGCGCTATCTCCTATTCTACCAGGCCCCTCATGCTCATTGGGTTACCAACCCCCTCTGTTTCCCCAACAGGAGCTGGAGGTGGCAGTCCCGTCCACCAGGGCTCACCTCCGCCGGTGTAAACGGGTCTGGAAGGCCGCCCGGGCTGCGCTACTTCGTGCCACCGCACAAGCTCAGCGTGGGGCCAACCGGCGGAGGGTGCGTGCTCCTGTCTACCAACCTGGCCAGAAAGTTTGGCTGTTGGCCCGGGACCTGCCCCTCCAGACCTCCCAGACCTCAACCCGCAAGCTGAATCCCCGGTATGTTGGCCCCTACTCTGTGGACCACGTCATTAGCCCTGTGGCGGTACGTCTGATTCTCCCTCCTGCTCTCAAGGTTCACCCAGTTTTCCACGTCTCCCAGCTTAAACCTGTGGCCACCAGCGTATTGTCTCCGGTTTCAGCTCCTCCGCCTCCCCGAGTCCTAGCTGATGGTGACCCTGTGTGGACAGTTAGGAAGCTGCTCGCCGTCCGTCGCCGTGGTCGGGGATTCCAGTACTTAGTGGACTGGGAGGACTATGGCCCCGAAGAACGATGCTGGGTGCACTCGTCTTACCTCGCTGACCCCTCCTTGTTGGATGATTTCTACAGGGACAACCCAGATGCCCCCGGGCGGTCGTCCGGTGCCTCCCCTCAGGGGGGGGGTACTGTTGGGGCTGCCCAGCAGCCAGCAGCCAGTCAGCCCAGCACAGGTGCTGGCAATCAGGATGACGAGCAGCCCAGCTGCTCCACATCATCTACGCTGCCTGAGTATAAGAGGAGGCTGAGAGGAGGCGCCCGCCGCTTGAACGTTGACTATTGTGGTCAGTTTAGCCGGCTGTGTCCTAGCAGCATTTTCGGCACTCGTGAAAGACTGTGTTGTATTCTTTGCTAACCCTGTTCTCTTTTGTGTTTGTTCCAGGCTCCCTCCGCAAACCCAGTGTCTCCTCGCTCCATCCACGCCTTCCAAGCCCCTCACCTTCACCCCCACCAAACCACCACGTGGACCCTCCACCCTCTCACCTCTCCCAGGATACCCCCTCTCTCCCTCCTCGGCCCAGCTCCACTCCGACGTAACGCCCCTTTAATAAATCTGTTAAACTTGCACCACGATTCTGTGTCTTTGTCTCTGGGGTACCTGGCACATTTGGCTACTGGGACTTTAGAGCTTAACAGTAGTTTCACACACTGGATCAGAGAGTTATCTAAACACAAAGTTCATTGGAAGCAGCTTGTCGGTGCTTGTAAACTATTGTCACTTCTGTCAGATACACTGAATTTAACAAACGTGGTACAAGAATTTTTGGAATCAGATCAGACACTGATGCCTTTAAACACACACACACACACACACACACACACACACACACACACACACACACATTTTGCATGTTGTACTCACATACATGCACACAAAGCTATCCTCATAGATTTATGCACAGATGCTCTTGCACAAGACACCATCTGACATTGGAGGCCCTCTTCAAAAACATGTTTCCTAAAGTGATTTGTGGTTGTTTTATAGAGCCGTGGTAGCAGATTGCTCTGATGTAGGGCTCATTCATCAATGTCAGCACATGCTCTCACACACAGAGAGTAGACAAACGTAACCACATATACTCACACATACAAGCACACATGCACAATATAGACAGTGGTTTTGAATGCTGTTGTGCTTTTATTTTTTTTATTTTTTTTTTTACTTTTTTTTATACTCTTCTCCCACCACAGAGAGTTCAGAAGTCAGGGTCAGTTGTAGAAGTTCAAGGAAATTTTGAAATGCATGTTAATCTCTCCATAAATCAGTTTAGTTTATTCACTTTGATTGAGCATGGTTGACAGGGTACTCAATATGTCCTGTATTTGATTATGGATCATATGCAGGTCAGACTTAAATTAATTTCTTTATATTTTCATTTTATTTGTATCAAGCTTTTTCATTTGTTTGTCGAATTTATTTATGGCAAAATATCTTCACAAAATCTTGACTTCCACTCTAAACATCTGCTTGAAATACAATTAAACCTTTTTGTGTGAACAAAAAATATTTTCTTTTTTCTTGTTTTTTTCAGTAGTGGGTTCAGGATGCAGCATGACCAGCTGTTACAGGAAGAAAATGAAGAAAAGAATGCATCGGTTTTAAATTTCCCAGAATGCTACTGTATTGGCAGTGACTTTTTACAGCTGAGCATGACATAGCGGAAAGAGAAAGGGGGAAAGAGAGAAAGAGATACACCTCTTACTCAGACATCGACATCCTGGTCTATCAAAGGTATTGCTGTCTGAGAAATAGTTATCCCATCAAAAGTATAAAAAAGTAAAGACTGACATGTTTCAGTCATAGGCCTTCATCATGAGCATGAAAACTGTTGTTACAGTACATTAATCACAATAACTCACTTATTTACAAGACAATCAAAGCAATGACCTGATTCAACCATTAGACTGTAACCACAACCTTGTTGTCACGTTCAGGACCAAAGAATGGGCTATGTTCAACGCAAAGTTGATTCCGCACCTAACAAGATTAGGTGGTCAACTGGAAAAAGAGCATCCCTCAGTCACAACAACAGGTGGAATATCTGGGGGTTGTGCTCAACTCGTGCAGACTGTGAGCGTTTCTGTCAAAACTCAGACAGACAGCCCTACTACAGGCACTTCACAAACTGTAGCAGGATGCAATTGTTACAACATTGACCGTCATGCAGGTGGGGTTCATGGCTGCAGCCCATCCAGTACTGCTGGGTGCTGGGACTGCTGCAGATATGACGCCTTCAGAGGTGGTCCACCATCCTAAGAGGCACAAGCACCACTTGGTGACGTTTCCCCTCTCAATACAGGATGACCTCCAATATTGGGGGTCCCTATAGCATCTGTCACTGGGAACACTTCAAGTGACCTCCGACGTCACCGTGTTTATGGACACGTCCCTGACAGGGTGGGAAGCGACTTGCATGGGGAGAGCAATAGATGGAGTGCTGCCTCCAAGCGAGAGCCGACATATCTACCTCCTCGGATGCCAGGCTCTGCTTTTGGTCCTTCAACACTTCAAGCCCCTGGTACAGGGGAGAAGTGTTACTGGGGGCTGACAACTGTGGCCTATAAAAACGGGCGGGGCGGACTTTCTACATTAATAGGCAGGGCGTAGTTTGGTCCGCTGGACTGTTGGGGATGGGAGATGACCTGTTGAGATGGGCTTCAGAGTATATGTTGACTGTGAAGGCGTTCCATGTTCCACTACTAGGGAACAGTAGGCCAGACGAGGGGGTCTTGACCCTGAGGTAATAAGGCAGATTTGGGGCAGGTTTGGGAAGATGGAGGTGGGTCTGTTTGGCTTAGATGGCTGCATTTATTCTTATGTAAAGCACTGATAATGATATTAGGGCTACAAGAAAAAATAGCTCATTGAGGCTGATTCAGTAGGTTGATGGATAACAGCAGAATGGAGAACATTTCAACATATTTAACGTTCACCCAGCCAAACACAGACACATTTACTGCTCTACTAGAGAGACACCATAGGTTCACAATCTTTCTCTAAATGTTCCAAACGAAGTAGCAGCTACTTGAACCTGATGAAGTTGTATGACTTTGTATCTTTTTTTAAATAGCATTTGGTTTAGAAATAAATGATCTAACTAGGGTCTGCTGTGCGGTGACACTAACAGAAAACAATCAATTCTTTGATGCTAACTAGGGAGTGCAATTCTGTGAGAGCAACCACCTGTTCCAGCATATGGTAGTAACGTAGCTGTATAAGCCCACTGTGTGTGTGTACGTGTGTGCGTGCGTGTGTGTGTCTATATTCTTATGTTTCACATGTGTGTTTGTGTGGGTCACAGGGCCAAAGATATAGAAAGCTCATTTTGCATTCAGTTCAGGACATACATTTTGACTTTACTTCGTAATAATGTTCGTCACAACATCTTTCCTACAGAGAAATACCTGAGAATAAACACTCATTAACAAAATAATTGCATTTTTAAGTTTACATTCTGAACCAATTGAGTTGAGTGGCTTGACCACTGTGTGTGTGTTCAGTAGATAATAGAGGCTCAGACAGACTCTGATGACTCTGCTCTCCTCCTCCCATCACATAATCTCTATTGACTGGAGAACATCATTGGGCACGCTTCTGCATACAAGTGTGTATACAGTATGCATGCATGTTTGTTTTGTTTACTTTCTCCCAATGTCTTTAGGCAGAACCAAACACAACACTTTCTCTCTCACTTGCATGCAGGCGTGCACTCACACACACATGGTCATCGGCACTGATTTGGTGTGACAGGGCTGTAATTTTAGCTGTGCTGACTCTCTGGGCTTCTTTCGTTCCCTCTTTCTCCCTCCTACCCCTTTGGCTCACGATCACAGAGTGGTGTACATCAACGGCTGCCTCTAGTGATGTCTGTTTGTGTGTGTGTGTGTGTGTGTGTGTGTGTGTGTGTGTGTGTGTGTGTGTGTGTGTGTGTGTGTGTGTGTGTGTGTGTGTGTGTGTGTGTTTGCCATTTTATCATGCAGCTTCTCCCATGGTTAGGTCATAGAGTCATTTTAAGGATAAGACTCCTTCACTAATACATTCCAAAATCTCTTCACAACACACACAGTCCCAAATCCTGCACCAGTGTACTGTGTGTACAACACATATAAATCCCTCTTTACACAGCTGTACTCTAGGGATGTGTTCCCCTGTACCGTTTTTATCATTTTTATATAGTTCACCTTACTTTTAGTCATTCTGTCGCAGAAATGAGCAGAGCACTGCACCTCATTATGTAAACACTTTTCTTATTTTATATGCATTGGATAGCTGTAGCTGTCACAAAATAAATCAAGATACGCACAGAAGGTATCGTCAAGAAAACGTTTTATTTAAATAGAAAGAAAGAGAGATAGAAAGAAAATATAAATAGTAACTTTTATTTCTAGACAAAAAGAAATCCAATTTGACATCAATATATCACTGTCAGTTAAAAAAAGGCAAATCTTATATGTGAGGGGGTATCAAAGGCTTCTTTGACACAGGCATGCTGAACACCCAGCAACAGTACAATGAAAATAACATCGATATTATATCAATTCAGGAGTGAATAAAGCTCATACCTATAGGTGTGGTCATTAGTGGCTCATGGAGGGGATGAACGAGATGACGATCATGCTACTGTTATGTTAATTATATGTTAAAAGTAATAAACCACTAGCAGCCTGTTGCATTAGAGTGGAGACATTTGACTTTTTGCACACACATAACAGTTAAACCAATTTGTTGTAAATATCAGAGATATTACCATAGGACAATGGAAACATAACCTTGCCTGATTGTATATTATCTGCCCTGGACATTTAAAAGGCTTCTAACTGCTTTCATAGCAATGTCTGTCAAGGGCGATATTTGCAGGTATTTGCAATTTGATTTTGTTGTCTTCCATCTGGAGCCATGTTCATCTGATGAGTTATGATATTGTTTTTCAGATGGGGGGTTTGCCCTAAAGGGAGCGATGTTGTAATGTAATATTGTTATTGATGTATGATATTCTCTAATTAATTTTGAATTGTATTCAATAAAAAATCTAATTATATGCCACAGGTATATCTTGACCTCAAGACTGTAAGGTTTTGTCTGACATTTTGGTCAAAGGCCAGACGTCTATGGGAAAAACTTTGAGGAAAATACACTTTTTCACTGAACACCACTGACAAACATAAGCAATAGCTAAATAGTGCATGTTTAGAATATTGATGGTAAAAATGGACAGCAGTGAAGTGGTCAAAACACTCATGAAATGTAATCACCGTAGCTGTGTTAAAATAATACATTTGAGGCTTTAATGATTAACTTGAAATTAGCTTTTGTGGAGGTGCTCCTTCAAGAGCAGAGAGAGAGGAAGGAGACTATAGCAACAGGTAATGTTACTGATGTTTCTAGTTAAAACCCTGACACCTCAGGCCTTATAGATGTAATCCTTGTGTATGTGTGTACCCTGCACGTCTGCATGTGTGTGTATGTACATGCTTGCGTACAGTCCCTGTTAGGCCACGCTGTCGTCTGTGTGTCACTAAATAATGACTCTGTCTGAGCAGCATGCCCTCTGGGTTCTCCTGTCTGCCCACACACACACACACACACACGCACACACACACACACACACACACACACACACACACACACACACACACACACACACGCACAAACGCTGCTCTCGCTGGCCATGGCTGGCTGATTCTTAAATGTCAGATGACTTCACTCCTGCAACAATATTTATTGAGCCCAGTTTCTTCATCTTTCTTGCATTTTGTGGTAAGTTGCTAAAAGAATCTCAATTAGTCAATCAGTAAATCTACAATACTGTAATCTTCAGTGTGTTTGAATTGATTGTTCTGCATTTGTTAAAAAAGTCAAGTCAAGTCTATTAAGCCAAATAAACTGTACAGAAGGCTTTATAAAGTTCAGTATGACCTAGGCCAGTATGACCTAGGCCTGTTAGTGAAAACTGCTACAGTATTTTTAAAAGAATGCTTTTTATTTCTTTTTCAGCAGTGCCCTTCATCACAGTTGCATACTTTCACACCTGGAACACAACAGTGAACTCCCTCACCCAAAAGGTTATTCAGTAGCTGGCACCCTCCACATTCACCTTCCACACCCACAGTTTCCCAGCTGTGAGATAACATTATGGTCACTAGATTGCTTTCTTTATAGCGCCTCCCAGCTACTGCTGCACCCTGTGCTTTGCAGAGTCAGATAATAACTGTTGATAAATTTCTTATTAAAGCTGCACTGGGATGCTTCACATCTTGGTGTGGTCATCACACTGTGCTTCCCACCTCAGCTGGTCACTGACGATTTATAAAAAAAAAGACACTGAAGCGACAAGATGCCACCATACACCAAAACTCAATTATTTGGATTCTAAAAGAAAATGTGTGTAACTTAAAGCTGTTTTTAATCATGGCTTAATGATATGTTTTGAATGTAAAATAGTAATGCAATACCCTGATGGACTCTGGTGTGTCATGGCTACCTATAGCACACCTTGACTGGATACTGAGGAGAATTCAACAAAAATAAACTGAAGCTATGTTCAGGGTACTTGGGCTATTTCCTCTGAACACTGACATCCTAAAAAGGTAACACATTGGCAACATTAGAATAATTGAAATAATTATATCAGTGTGTCCAATTATTGAGTTCTAGTTATTTTGTGAAACACTAGAAATTACTGTTCCTTCCATCCCAGGGAGGTTTCCATGTGTTTTTTTTTTCATGCACTCACACACACACACACACATACACACACACACACACACACACACACACACACACACACACAGTTATTAATAATAATAATCATACTTGTTCTGCTTGTGGGCAAACTTATTTAGCATCTAAAACAGGATGGATGAAAGGAGTGGAGGAAAGACGGATGAGGTTAAAGAAAAACAGATGAAGAGAGAGGAAGAGAGAGAGAGGTAGATGAAGCACTAAGCGAGAGAGACGGAGGACAGCTAATATTAGTGCTGGTGTCTAGTTTTTCACCTCCTTTCAGGAGCTAAATGAATTTGATTAAATGAAACTAAATGAAACAAAGCAAAGCAATAGAAAAGACAGTCCCTGGAAGGATCACTTTAACTCAACTTCAGCTATACATATATGGTCAGAGAGACAACAAAACAAACCAGAATAAAATCTGTCCAGTGTGATATAAAACTTTCTAACTTCATTACATTTGACCCAACTGTTTACACCCTTACAGAAAAGGCCAAACTATTTTTGACTTAAGCTAAACTGATGTTGTGAATTTAAACCAGCAGATTGCTTCACGAGTTGTAGGTGTACAGACACCAGTATGTCTGTTTGTAAATGAAGCAAAACTTGTAAAAGCCTCAGCCTGAGTTAGACTGGCTGACTGAACACGACACTGTGGATCTTGCAGGTCAAGGTTGCTGTCCTAAAGCAGTTTCCAGACACATTAGAAAGTATTGTTTCCTTATAAATATTTAAATATTATTTTTCAACTACCCTAAAAAAATAAAGGAAGCCAAGCAAAGTGCTCACTAACCCACACTGGCTCATTCATAGTTGATAATAGAGTTTAATGATCCAAACCTGATTAAGACAAATAAAAAAAAGATTGAATAAAATGGCTGAATTTCACCTCCCATGGCAACAAAACATGTAACATGATCGATCTTACAGAAATGTCCTGTTTTAAGCTGACTGGACCCTTCTGGTGATGGCAGTAGACACCTGTAGAAGCAATGTTAGTATATCATTAGGGTCAATATAGTGTGTAAACAAATTGTCAAGTAAATGAAAGAATATCGACATTGTTCATGGGAAAAACCTTGTATACACTTGGCAGTTTGTTTTGACATAAAAACCGCCTCATGGCTGAACAGAAAAAAGAACACCACCTAAAAAAATCTCAAATATTATCAAAACAAGAATCATGCTGATCAAAACTTCAACAGGTAAAGGGGGGCATCAGTTTTCTAAAATTGTTTCCATCTTTCAATGTGTGTGTGTGTGTGTGTGTGTGTGTGTGTGTGTGTGTGTGTGTGTGTTGTGTGTGTGTGTGTGTGTGTGTGTGTGTGTGTGTGTGTGTGTGTGTGTGTGTGTGTGTGTGTGTGTGTGTGTGTGTGTACAGTGTGTCTGTGCTTGTGAGTGTTAGTGTGTGAGTAAGTCTGTGTGTGTGTGTGGTGGGGTGGGTGGTAGTGTTAAATGTCATTCTTCTGTCTGTCTAGGCCGCCTCGGGTCATTACAACATCACACCGGAGGACAAGACTGGAGTAAAACTGACAAATGAACCTGTCTAACTGCACGTGCACACACACACACACACAGATGGTGGGACAGTCTCGTACGTCAACGACCTGATGGAAAACTGGCCTCAGCTAACCAGCTGGAAAAGTGACCCTCTGGTTAATGGAGTAGCTGAGGGAATGAGAGGATAAGAGGGAGGGAGACAGAAGATGAGTGAGCGAAAAGTAGCAGAGGCAGAGAGCGGCACGGAGTGTGTGTGTGTGTGTGTGTGTGTGTGTGTGTGTGTGTGTGTGTGTGTGTGTGTGTGTGTGTGTGTGTGTGTGTGTGTGTGTGTGTGTGTGTGTGGATGCTTGTGTGTGAGAAAGAGAAAGTGAGAATGGCTTCAAGACAAAACATGTTTTAATGTGGAGTACGTAAAAGCATAGTATTGGATATCTCAAGGATAACTCTGGTTTCTTACTTGTGTTTAAGTTTCACCTATGTGTTCTCACCAAAACTGAGATCTCTGAACACAGTGACATCACTAAAACAAAGTTTGAAAGGCCATGTAACACATTTGTTCCAATGATCAAACAGGCTTTAAGCAAACCAACAATTGATTAAAGGTTTGAACTGAACTAAAATGTTTGCAAAAATGTCTCATTAGACACAAAAAAAACTGTGTGCGCACACAACTGTAAGTATGTAGGATCAACTCGGGAAGTGAGCCCATTAGTCCAGACTTCAACAATAACTTGGTAAGTACATAAAAGTTTTAAATAATGAAAATGTATTGCACACAAGTTGTATTGAATGTGGTTATCCTACACTTGGCTATAACCTGTATGTGAAATACAATTGAACCAGCAATAAATCACATTCTTTGTCCATATAATTCATTTTGTGTGTGACAAGAACAAGAGGTACAGGGAGAGAGGAGACAGGAGGAATCTGTTAGCCTTCACTTCTTACAGCAGCAATTATGAGAATATTTTCTAACAGCTGAGCATGAAATCACATCATCTGGTCTTACCGGACTAAAAGAGAGAGGGGATAGAGAATAGCAGAGAGAGGAGGACAAGAGAGGCACACTGAAAAAGAGAGTGACAGATTATTAAAAAATAGAGTCTATAGGTAGCTGATAGTTGTCATGAGCTCTGTCTCTCTCTCCAATTAGGGAAACCTGGACTGCTTGTTCACACTGCTGAGGAATCTGCACCCATTTATACTGAACAATGTTTTAAATGTCAGCACTGTTCAAATGACAGCTCAGGAGAAATAGATTTCTTTTATTATACATTTTTTTCTTGAAATTTCAAAATATGATTCACGACAAAAAAAATGGTGTAACACCATAAGCGGGGAATCTTTCTTGTCAGCTTCTGCTCAATATGTCTTAATGTATGTGGGCAGTACTGTATGAATGTATATCCGGGTTACACTGTGTGCATACAGTAAGTGTATGTCAGTATACAGGAGTGAGAGGAACAGTGGGCAAAGTAAAGAGAGAAAGGTGAATTGTTGTCTTGTCAGCACTCTGCCTGCCATCAGCCATCAGCTCATTTCACCTTGGAATGCTAGACACGGACAACAAGCACACACACACACAATCACACACACACTTACCAGGTCACTGTACTTCAGGTAAAGCAACAGACACCAAGTCACGGCTGTTTGGTCAACAGGTATAAATACATTCATTCATACACACTGAAAGTAGCATTTAAACAGTGAAGTGATGCAGTATGTAATTTGTAGAACAGAAGACAGAAACATTTTTCTTTTTCTTTCTCTAAAACCTGCAGTAAAAATCATACACCTCTGACAGACTCCCGGTAAAGTAATCCCAGGTGTGTACCTTTGTACCCAAGGTCAGACTTTTCAATGAGTTAGTTTGCCATGTGTTAGATGTTGTCGACAGCAGGGGAGAGAAATAGTCTTAATATAGGCCGTGACAGTGAATCCCCAGGGCAGCTGTTGTTGGAGGTAAACTATGCTTCACCTCCTGTGGAGCTGTGTGTGCAAAAACTTCTATCAAAGTCATTTTCAGGTAGGTTGTCAGTCCTTTCAGAGCGAGACAATCATTTAGGTAAAATCATAATAAACCATCACTTTGTAAGTAAGACATATTCTACTTTTCCACAGTATGTCCATTTTATAACTTTTAAAATACACAATTACACACAGTACCAAGGTACTTTTGCTGTTTAGGACAAATGACTGATTTAAGAAATTTCTATATGGCTTAAATTATATTCTATAGCTTTTTTCATATTTTGGGGATAAAATCATTCCCGTTGTCTTTAAGCCTTTATGTGGGAGTATCACAATTGGAAGCAGATCACACATTATCAGGATAGACAAACTTTGACTCAGAATGTATTGCTGTGACTAGAGATTTGTTTTTGTTCTTCTCACATGATCAGACACAAAAACAATGAAGATGAATCTGGCTAGATTTTAATTTTATACAACTTAGGTGCATGAATTTTCAAAAGGCCCTAGCTACAAATAGGGAGAAACTTTTTATTCCATTTTATTAAGAAACAAATCCAAAAAGTGTGGTACTGCCACAGAAACATACATCCACAAAGATATTGTCCCAAGAGATCCATTTTAAGCATTTTTGGTTTCTTCTGAAATGCTGCCACCTGGGTATTGTGTACCTCTGTACTAAGATCAACATCCATTTTGTCTAAATCCAGCCTTTTCAACACTATTATGTATGAGTGCCTGAAAATAAAACATCTTATTGGTTCAGTTATTGCCTTTAACCAGGGGGAAGGAGTTTACAAACACAGAGGTTTAAAGCCAGCTGATGCAGGTGAAATACAGTCTCCCATTTCACTGCCACATGACTGCTTTGAGTATATCACCACTGTCTACTAATTCTGGTGAGATAATAGTCAGATAAACAGGAAACAGGAAATGTGACAATGACAATGACACAAATTTCTGGCATCAAGGTTTGCAGACATACACAAAACCTTTCCTGAGCACACAGTCACTTTTTACTACACAAGCAATTTGGTTTAGTACATTCAATCACATGCATGATCGGCAGCTACAAGCTAATGTTTTAACATGATTCTCTCCATGGCCCAATAGCAGACCACCCCTTAGCCCTGCAGGAGCACTGATTGGCACATTTAATGCATGAAACACAAGGCCTCAGCTCGCTTCACCACATCTGAAATCGAAGGCACAGCAGGGATTTATCATAAACAGCTGAGAGAAAGGAAGTCAAGATACTGATACAAGGATAATGTGGAAAGATAGAGAGATGGATTGACACCCTTGAGAGGTCTTTTTCTCAGTTTGGTTTAGCGGTAGAAAGGAAAGAGAGGGATGAAGACAAAGTTGGTACAAGAATGAGTGATACAGAGTGAGGAATAGAGAGATTAATAGAGCCTGAAGCAAATGAAAAGACAACCAGCTCCCAGCGGGAAAAAAACATTCATACAAAGACAGAGATTTTTCTCTGCAGGAAATTGAATGGGTCATGTTTAATTTTATGTATAGCACATCTCAGACTTGTTCTCCATTGCCTCCAATATCGGCTTACTCTTTCCTCTTATCTGTATCTTTTCCTCACTGTCTGTCAAACACACAGCTACTCACAAAATGAGTGATGGAAGGAAGGACAGGTGAGCAGAACACCACAGAATAAAGAAAAGTCAGGGCAGATGGGAAGGAGGGAATAAAGTGGACTAGAGAGCCAGTATCATGTCTTTTTTTGGGGACAAGACAGGGAATATAAATAGGTGGTCACTGTGAAAGCAGCTTGTGCCATGCACACACCTAAATACTATTCTTACCCTCACACACATACATAATGCACACACACGCACAGACTGCAGCAGGTAGAGGTTATGGGTGAGGCACTGTACATTATTTGACCTAGTTGGTAGAACTAGGCTATAAAGAAAGAAGAGAACACACACGCGCACATTGCTACACAGTTATCCTGTGGCATAGGCAGATTGGAGTTTTGTTCCCACCATTTGAGAATTATGTACACAGGTTTACATCACATTACATGATTGACTATTGATTTATTTTTTTATTTCACTTGGGGCAGCAGAATAGTCCATAAACACAACACTGACCTATTATCACTTTATAAAGGTGTTGCAAACTATTATCTATTCACACATCACATAAACATTCAATTAGGGTTGCGTTTCTACACACCTGACAAATATAGGTCAATATTCACAATATTTTTGCTCTGTTTTAGTCTCCATCAAATCTTAATACCTAATAGCTAAGCTATAAATGGTCATCAGCTAGTTGCTAACTGTGTCTGTTTGTCATTTGGTGCAGGATCAGTAGTGTTGGCAGAGATCACAGTGCGTGTGTGTGTGTGTGTGTGTGTGTGTGTGTGTGTGTGTGTGTGTGTGTGTGTGTGTGTGTGTGTGTGTGTGTGTGTGTGTGTGTGTGTGTGTGTGTGCGTGTGCGTGTGTGTGTGTGTGTGTGTGTGTGTGTGTCGTGTCGGTGTGTGTGTGTGTGTGTGCGTGTGTGTGTGTGTGTGTGTGTGCATGTGTGTGTGTGTATTGATGGGTGGAGGGGGAGAGGCACAGAAAAAAATCAGGTTTGCCTAGCCCGTCGAAGACCAATCATGGTTAATAGGTTCGGAAACGCATATGTTAACCAAGTTTGGCCATTAGAACTATATTTGCCTAAATGCAACACAGTTTAGTCATAAGCCTTATACATCATCAGAATTGATGTTACAGACACCAAGATCAACATTAACATCATTGCGTAGCCTGACATGGCCGCCACATATTCACACACACACAGCTGGTAGACACAACAGTGCAATACAGTGCATGGATACACACAGAGACACACACACAAATACTGGTATGTGTCCAAGAAGGTGACTTCTGTTACACACCCCCATCCCCGACCCATACACACACACACACACACACACACACACACACACACACACACACACACACACACACACACACACACACACACACACACACACAGATAGAATGAGAGAGAGAGAGAAAGAGAGAGAGAGATGGCAGATGAAGCAACATTAGCATAAAAAACAACAAAAAACTTACACCCAATAAACAATAATATTAAAATAGGCAGTACACTAGCAGTCTGAGATTGTAAATTAGCTTACTTTTGATGATTGTGGCAGGAGACAACAGGGCATGTTTTTGAACACTGAAATTATTTCATTATAGTCCAACGCTTCAGTGAGTTCTCTTTCAAAGAAGAGCAGGGAGAAGGAGTTCAGTCTGCATGTCATCATTAATGCCCTGATGTCAGTTTTTATCCAACTGACAGTTGAAAAAGAGTCTTTCAACAGTACAGCTTGCTGATGGGAAAAGGGCTGAATTAGCAGCCATGTACGTGACACCATTACTTGGTACTTGTTGAACAGGAACTGGCACAGGGGTAGATATCTGGATTGAGAATGATGGCTGAACTTGAGCTGAATTCTCATTCTCCTGCTCCTCACAATGTTGTATTGGGACTGCTTTGTTTGGCAGTGTTTTTTATCAATCTAGGACAAAAGACTTCTGTTCCTCTGTACAATGTGCTGGCTGTAAAGAGGAGGGGCTGCTCGCAATCTGGCATTTGCTAAATGCACTGTCACTTAAAATTGTCACTGACCTATCATCATCACAAAGTAAACAAAAAGCCCACCTGGGCTCACCCACAGCTATGTGCCAGCGATGGAGCTCTGAAACAGCTGTCTGCAGAAAGTGTGATTTGATAAAAGAGAAAACCAAAACAATGAGTTAAAATAAACATTTCTATAGAGCTGAGTGGATAATAATGGGGTAATCATTTTCTTTTGGTTTATCAGTATGAGCCATCCCAGCCACATTTGATCATTTTTATTTAAAAAAAAAAAATACTGATAACTGAAGCTTTAATTTGTTCTGATTAAGCAGAGGCAGACAGATCAGTCTATGAGGAATGCTTTGGGCACATGGTTCAAATCTAGTTTTTTACCATTTACCTTTCTTTGTAGGATATTCTCCAACAATCTTGATGATGTGGAAGGACGAAGCGCTTCCCTCTGTGCTGCAGTCTCTGTTCCTTGTCTCTGTCTACCTGGCTGTCGGTTTGACTCGGGCCCTGTTCCACTGCACGGCCTGCTGTGGATTTGTCAGTTTAGCTGTGCGTTTGGCTGGTAAGCTGTTTGCCTGTCGGGCTGCCAGCTTGTCTAGCTAGATCGCTATCTTAGTCTCTCAGTGTTTCTGTCTTCCTGAAAAACTCACACACAAGTGCACACACTAACTCAATCATTCAAAAACATATATTTGATTACCTATTTAGTGTCCATCAGTCTGGTTGGACTGCTGACACTTGAAAAACCCTTTTGATTTTGACCATGCCTGTATCTCTGCTCCGCTAGGGACTTGCATTCAGAGGGCTTTTTTGTCCCCTATCTGATGCACTGTAGTCACTCTTTCCTCCCTCACTGCAGTGCTCCCTTCCTCTTCCTCAAAGAAACAGTAACAAAAACTGCCATCTACTGCTCAAACTATTGTATTGCACCCTTACTGTTTCTAACCCTCCGCTCCTCAACCAGTAAACAGTTCACGTACATGAATAAAGGTTGCAGCCGATTTCAAAATGCTTAATGGATGTACATTTCATTTTACTTTGTGTAACCGTATTCTTATTCATGATGAAGCCTGGATGGTGACCTGCTGAGCCACTTAGTTGATGCTTTAATTCAAAAAAGCTTTGTGTGCCATAAATATAATGTACAAGGAAATGAAACACCTTGATCTATTTACACTAGTAAGCAAGAGATGTGACTAAGTGCTCTGTATTGACATATGTTTTGTTATTCTTTTGCTCTCAGGAAGGCTTAGTTATAAAAATCCATGGAAGAGAGAAGCATATAATGCATAAAGAAAACAGAAAAGGAAATTAAAATGCTCTTTGGAACAGCAACACACATAGATCATTTAGGTGATTTGACGGCATTACATAGAGGGCCAACAGAGATACTTCCTACAGAGAACAGATGCATCTGATGGCCACAAGAAAGTGTATGAGCTCTGATGACGAATACTTTTCCTCCATCATTCTCTGGCAGGTCAGAGGCCTCAGCAGGGGTATGAACCTCATTGAACCCTTGTTGATAGTAATGTATATTGTGAAACACTATTGATCTCCCTTCATAGATAGGTCAGAGTGGCTCAGCTGCAGAACACCATCCATCCACGAAGCTGGTAGGGGTACAGTGTCTTGCTCAAGGACACTTTAACAGAGCAGATGTTTGCTCTCATGGGACTGACTTGAACCAAAAAACCCATCGGGTAAAAAACATTCCACCCTGCTGCCTGATTGAGGGGAGTGGATTGCTGCCTCCAGCAGAAGACGAAAGATACAGTGGTTCAGTTTGGGATTCAGTTGGCTTCAAGGTTCAAGAGTGCAATATTCTGCCAGGCTCACTCTTCAGACAAGTCTGTCCTCTTTTTAATTCATGAGCCTACTGGTGAATTTACGCAATTGAAAGTGCAGCCATTAGCCCTGTCTGAACAGGATGACTTTTACTGGAGGGGGTCAGGTAATGTAAATTTCATGGACATAATTAATTTATTTATTTATTTGTTTTTTTACATGTTGAACAACACCATGTGACATCGGCAGTAATTTCGTAAAAAACAAAACAAAAACAGCTCAAGGAGGTTTTGGAACATAAATATCCATCCATCCAATTCCCACCTGATATCTGGGATTGGGTTGTGGTGGCATTAGAATGAGTAAGAAAACCCTGACATCCTTCTCCCTGGCAACACCCTCCAGCTCCTCCTCTGGGATTGAAAGGCATTCCCAGGCCAGGAGAGATATATCATCCCTCCGGCGTGTTCTGGGTCTGCCCTGGGGTCTCCCACCAGTTGGTCATGCACAAAACACCTCCAAAGGGAGGCATCCACGAGGAATCCTAACCAAGTGCCGCAGTTCTACTCCATGCTCTCCCCGTATGTCCAAGATCCTCACCATATTTTTGAGACTGAGCCCAGACACTCTCCCAGAAAATCTCATTCTTTTAGTCACTCCCCTAAGCTGGTGACCATAAGCGAGGGTTGGAATGTAGACTGACTGGTAAATAGAGAGCTTTGCCTTCTGGTTCAGCTCTTTCTTCACCCCAGTGAACAAGTACAACACCTGCATTATGGCTGATGCAGCAGCAGTAATGCAATTTTGCAACAAATTTAGGAAAAACTTTCCTGATAAGCCTGCAGTACTGTAGGTACTGAGTATTGTATACAATAACTGTATTTTCTGCTGTGTTTTTTGAGCAGGTGTGGAGGGGAATGGATATGGTAAGGCAGAGATTATTGTTGAGCCTTCTGGAAGTGTTGTGAGCATAATTAAATGAAACATCTGTGATGGGAGGATAACCCCACTGTCAAACATCAACACTAACAAACTCAGCCATGTAACATCAACATGAGATGGGGTATAAATATGGGGCTGCCTGTCAGACAGATTTCCTTTGTAGGGACTTTTCGCTTTGAATTTATGTTTTGACCTCTGAATGCTTAACTTATGGCACAAAATTGTAACGTCAAGTCATTTGTTGTTGTATATACATGCAAATCATTTACTGTATCAGCTGACAAAAAAGTAAAGATTTCCATGAGCGATATTTTCAAGGGCTATTTGCCATTATTTGTTGGATTACCTGAATCGATTGATGAAGACTCACCCAAAGAGGAATGTAAGTACAGATAGTGAAAAATGTAAGTATAGGTACAAATTGTAAAACATATTGTACATAATATTTCGTCATGGTCTGCTCCCTCTGTGTAGCCACAATCTCATCCCCAGCTCTTTTTATTATTTCTTCCTAGCCATGTTCACTCTTCCTATTCCCCAGACCTGCTATTCTCCACCACTCCACCAGAGGCCTCAGACTTTTCTCCCTGTTTAGATTGGACTGAGTGGGAGAAAGCTGAATTGAGTTGGTCTTTAAAAGTCTATCTAATGGCATGATAATTCTTTAAGTTTTTGGTTTTCTCGTTGCTACAGATTAGAGAAACTGCAGGTTATAGTGTTGTGTGCTCAAGTTTATGTTCATGTATATTCTTAGGCAGCTTGCTGTATATCGATTCATTATCAAGACAGTTGTGTTACCGTGTTTTTTAGGTTTCTGTTCTGTGTTTTTTCCTCCTATGTACCTGTTTTCTCCAGCACATCAGCTCCATGCCTGTCTTCTGTCCAGTCACCTGTTACTCATTCCCTCATTATTTCTGTCTGTATTTATGTCCTGGTTTTCAGTTCAGTTTTGTCAGTTCCTTTGTTCTCTTCTGTTATTCTTCAAGTTCCTGTTGCCTGCAGTCTCCTGTGTTTCGGTCGACCTGCTCCGCTCCTCATCACAACAGAAGGATGCAATCAGCCATGGACCCAGCACAGACTGACCAGTTTCCGGGTTTCTAGCCTTTCATTCATCCAAAAGATTTTGACGGTGAGCACATGGTCACGTTTTTTTCAGTCCATCTATGAGGAGGATCACGCTCTGGCTATAAGGTTCATGGAGCATGAAGCTTCCCCAGTAGCCATTCAGCATGCTAGCCACCACTATGGTAGCCTATAGCTTGCATCTCAGCCTGAACTTCAGTCTAGACCCTGGACTACAAGCAACCAGCCTGGACTCCAGTTGATTAGGCTTGGGTTTGTGAGCCTGTATATGCAATCTGCCTGTCCTGATCCTAAATTTCTTGAACCCCATGAGACTAAGTTTATATTTATGTTCATGTATATTCTAAGACGGTTTGATGTATGTCAGTTTATTATTAGGATGGTTGTCTTTTGGGTTTTCTTTTTTGTTTTTCCCTCCTGTGTTTCTGTACTGACTTTCTCTCCTTTGCCCATCTATACACCTGCCCTGCATCAGCCTTGTTAGTCCTTCCCTGCTCCCATTGTCTTCCCCTCCTTGCTTGTTCTATGTCTATTCACCTGTTCCCCAATCCCTCATTAGTTCTGTCGGTATTTAAGTCTGGGTTTCAGTTCAAGTCTTGATGGTTCTTTTGTTCTGTTCTGTTTGGATTGTCTGTTTGCACTTCTGTATCCTGTTCCTTGTGCCTTGAAAAAAAAAGTATTCTTCAACTTTATGTTATGTTCCTCTTCACAACATCTTTGTTTTTTTATTGTTGTTGTTTAGTTTTTGATTTTTAGTTTAGTTTAGTTTTTTTCTATATAGCAAGCATGAGATGTGAGCAACTCACTCATATTTCCATATTCTGTCAACAGAAGTATTGATTTCATTCACTAACTTTACAACTGGAAGAAGCGTGCATGACTGAGTGCCAGAATGAATCCAACCGGTTTCCCTCTTGTTTGGCTGCTTCCACTCACATTCCTTTTGCTATTTTATTCTACATTCATATTTCAGTTGTTCTGCAGAAGCTCTTATCCAGTGAGGTTTAAGAAAGCGAAGAGAAAGCTTAAATATGTACATCACTGATACTACAAGCAGGAGTAAGAAATGCAAAGTAAAGACACGGTTTTCTAAATTGTTTGTGCACCTTGTGTCCCTGCAATGATAATGTGTGATAAAGCAGAGTAATATAAGCAATGCAGAAAGGGGTTGTTTGTTTGGAAAAAGATGAGAAAATCCAAGGGAAGATAATTCAGATTCAGGGGAGGTAGTTTAATAAAGCTAATATTTATAGCTTGGAAGGACACAAAATGAAAGGACATTTGCTAATACACTTTAATACATTGTCAATTACGGCATTTTATTTGCAACAAACTTGCTAATGCAGAGATTAAAAACAATGCTTTACAGGGAGTAAAAACAGAAAAGATGCAGTATGGACAGTGTGGATTTTAAAAAGAAAATAGAAAATGTTTCGGGGGATTAATGATTGTTAGACTTTGAGGATATTATTTACAGTTTTTCTCAATTGCTTTGGCACATTTCTCAAAACATGTTTAGCTTCTCAGGGCTGAAAATGCTTTTCCCAGAACAGCTTATAAATTGCATGAAAACACTATAGTTATAGTGCAAAAAACTGTAACTCACCCAAAACCTTTATTCATGTTTCAAAATGATGTCATTGCCACCAAAGTGACACAATCCTTTTGAAACTGTGTAAAACCAAGGTTGTCAAAATGTTTAGAGGTTTTGTCAGAGTGACAGTGGACTCATCTCCTTATTTCCAAACAGCCTTGCCCTACATACTTGCACTGACACTGCATGTCTACTGTACTAGACTGTTATTTTATGAGCTGGCTGCTGTGGTGTATCGAAGTGAATATACTTAAGATGCTGATTTCAAGGTTTCACATTTCACTTTGTAAATCAAAAGAGCACTTAGATTTGCATGTAATGGTCACACAATACAATACAGTAAACAAAATCATAATTAAACAAAACACAGGCCTGCTATATGCAGCAGTATAGTAAGAAAATAAAGTTACAGTGCTGGTAATCATGAGACATCTTGTTGCTCCTGTCTGTTTGGCCACAGATTCTCATCGACCTCACACCTAATGCTCTCATTCGCCGGGGGAAGAATTGTCTTATATGCCACAACCATCCTCTGCACACTTCTACTGTTATGTCATCACAAGCAATATCCTTTGTAACAAGCAAAGACATTTGATTTTTTGGTCAATGATCGTATACTTCACAACTCTACTTCACACCGTATTCTTCATCTGAGCAAGATCCTCTATGTTCTTAGATTACAGTAGCTCTGTTGCCCTCAAGCTCTATAAATGTATTTTACAATACCCATACTCATGGTTTACATCTGAAAGCTAACTGGACAGCATGTGCTATTGGTTGATCTAAGATGTGAGAAACTGACCACTTCTTAAGTGAGGTTAGAGTTTCACCTGACAGCAACTTTATCAATTTAGCTTACACAATTAAAGAATTCCAACATATTTTGAGAGAAAAACGTTCCAACTGGTAAGAAACACAATATATTTTGCTCACAAAGAAATGTGCAACCAATAATTATTCAAATTGTTGACAAACTGTTGAGCTAAAACATTTGCAAATGGTAACAGCATATATATGCTGTTTCTGTTGTTCATAAGTCACACAAAGTTAAGAATCCCACAAATCGTTTTGATGACTTCAACTATCATTTGAGAATTGAGCCAAAGCAGCTGAAAAACTTATAACAGTTAATGTGTCATTTCTTCAGGTAGTACACTGCAGGGCCTTTGGGTATATACAGCAAAGGCCCGATCACCTCTGGGTTTTCTCCTGAACTGAACTGTATTGCTAGGAGTGATGAGCAGGAATGACCAGGAGGCTCTGCCTCAGGATCCGCCTGAGCTATAATATGACATGACGGCAAAGAGCACAGTAAACAGATAAAAGAGGAGGCACGGAGACTATATAAAGGTCTGGGCACCAGAGGACAGAAAAAGAAACAGGTGTTAAATTTTCAGCCTGACAATAACTTGCACTCTCTCTCTCTCTCTCTCTCTCTCTCTCTCTCTCTCTCTCTCTCTCTCTCTCTCTCTCTCTCTGTCTCTCTCTCTCGCTCTCTCTCTCTCTCTCTCTCTCTCTCTCTCTCTCTCTCTCTCTCTCTCTCTCTCTCTCTCTCTCTCTCTCTCGCTCTCTCTCTCTCTGCGAAATAAACACACATATAACACACATTCACACGCTGTCCTAAATTTATTTCTGCTTTACAGAACAAACACGTTACACACACATCATGTCTCTGCTCACTGAAAATACTCACTGGTGCAGAAACTCCTACTCTGACTAGATTGTGTGTAAGTGTGTGTGTGTGTGTGTGTGTGTGTGTGTGTGTGTGTGTGTGTGTGTGTGTGTGTGTGTGTGTGTGTGTGTGTGTGTGTGTGTGTGTGTGTGTGTGTGTGTGTGTGTGTGTGTGTGTGTGTGTCTTTCCATCTGGTAGAACTAGACAAGACTCTCTTTTTTTCTCCTTGCTGCAGTGAAACACTTCAGCACACACTAAAAAGGCTGAGAAAGCACATAAGAAAATAAGCAGCCATAATAGCCTCAGACAATGTGAAATACTTCATCAACTTCACTGCAAAGATGGTGGAGCAGGATCTATGTTGAACTGACGTTGATGCCAGAATTTTAAAAAAAACACCCTAATCTTTTAAGTACTAAAGGGGCAGTAGTGAAACCATGAACTGTTTTAATATAAAACTATTTATTTTTTTAGGGACTTTTATCAGCTTGATAAAAAATAATAATAATTTGACTTAAATTTACATTAAAATAAAATGTACCAGTCTATTTAACAGTACAAGTGGACTGACACAGATTGGCACGGCCAGTTTAGGATTTCACCAGTGTCTGAATCCAATTTCAGGTGACAGTTGTTTGTCAGCTCTGATGCAACAAGGTGACGATGGATATCTGACTGAAATGTCATCCCTCTACTTTTCACCTAAAAGCCTTCAAGTCATCAAGCAAAACACAAACAAATACATAGCAAACATTTAACCCACAACAAACAAAAGCAATTTGACTTTTTCAGTTCACCAAACAAAATGGGCTGGACTCTTTTACAAAGAAAAAGAACTTTTGACAAGGATGAGCCTTCTGGATTTTTTTAATATCCAAATCAATATTTCAGTTGGAGCATTTTGTAACATGTCACACTTAATATTGATAGAAGGAGGTCTCCCCAATAGTCCAGTGACTGGTCTGTAAATGAGTTTGCTGTTGGCTCGATCAGCTTTCATCACATCAGAGTTTCATCTCAACGCTCGTCTGTCTGTCTCAACCCATCCAGTGTCAACACTGTGTCACACTCTGAGGCTGAAACAAAGAGACGAGGGAGCCAGAGACCAAGACAAATGGAGAGTGACAAATGGGCCAGTTTGGAAGAGGGGAGGTTTCAAATGTAAAATGAAATTATGAAAGGAAACAGGATGAATCTGTTTTCTTTTCTTTTTTTTAATGCTGATGTGCAGATGACATCAGTATTCAGTAGCCTACAATAGATTCAACTCATTATTAGGCACTAAATAACTGGTTGTAATTTAGTGTTCATCATTCATAGAGATGGATGGATGGATGGATAGATAGATAGATGGGAAGATGGATAGATGGATAGCCCAGCTACTGCCAGCAAGGGATGAGCTTGAAGTCTAAGTACTACACACTGAAATATTAAAGTGGCCCTCAGGACTTGTGACAAGATGATGCAAGAAAGGTTTGACACACACACTTACAAAGAAAGGGTGTGAGAGAGAATCTGGGCCAACTGGATCACTTAATTTGGCCACTTCAGTTATGGAAAAACATCCTATCAAGTGTGTGTGTGTGCGTGCGTGTGTTTTCTATTTTTGCTATGTGTCATAACCAACTTGCTAATCAGTCAATTGGAGTGATGCATGCACAGTATGAATGTTTAAATCTGTGTTTGAGTGTACATGTCTGGGTACCTGTATGTCATATCATTGTAGATATACAGAAAGGAAAAGGATGGTGTGAGTTTAACAGGAACAATTAGTTTGTTTCAGCTATGCATACACCCTTGCATGATTTCAGATGGAATCAGTTCACTTGACTTGGTGGAGTGGGATGATTCAAAGGTCTGGACCCAGGCAACATACAGCCTTCAGTTCTCATTCTTATAAAGTTAACATTTCTGAACAACTAAAACCTAAAAGCACACACAGTACATATACACCCAAAAACAGATTTGAATCCTCCCACTCCACCAAGTCAAGTGAACTGATTCCATCTTTCATATATATATATATATATATGAAAGCTTGAATTTAGTACAGTACCAGTCAAAGGTTTGGACACACTTTTCTCAATCAAACTTTTGACTGATACTATGTTTTTCCACCAACAGTAAATCTGAACTATGGGCACAAAGTAGTCTAAAAAAATCTTGATCAGAGAAATATAATGCTCACTGAATAGCAGGAATTCAACCCCACAAACCAGCAAGTCAGTATAGACACCCTGGCCAACTAGTAGTCACTTGATAGACTTAATCCCTCACTGAGTTCCCACCTGCTAAAGCTAAGTTTGTAGCTTACTCTGTAACAATTGTTACTGTAACAATGAATTGCACTACTTCTGCTACACCATATGAATTACACATTTTGGATCTTGTCACTATTCTTCATAGGGGTGACATCAATTCTTGACTTGAAGTTTTTTGCACACTGTAAAGTCTGACTGACAGGTACTATACAGTATGTAGAAAACACAAATTCACTGATGGATGCAGATTAATGTGATCTGTTAATAAAGTGAATATAAATTGAATTTTGATTTGATATATTCTTTTAAACAATCTAGTATTATTCTTTGTGCAAGATCAGTTTAGCCTTTTGGGGATATTGTGTATTGCCTGATGATAAATGCAGCTAAATAAGGTAACTTAGGGATCCTGGAGTAGAAAAGAGGAACAAGCTTTCACACTCCCTGCTCCTCTTAGTCTGTCTGTTCCCATCTCTTTGCACCTTTGTATAGGCAATTAGAGAATTGTGCAAGAGTGCACTTTCCACTAAGTAAGGACTTGACACAAGTCTTGTTCTGCTTGTTCCCAGAGGTCAAACTTAGTGAGGGAAAGTGAGAGAGAGAGAGAGAGAGAGAGAGAGAGAGAGAGAGAGAGAGAGAGAGAGAGAGAGAGAGAGAGAGAGAGAGAGAGAGAGAGAGAGAGAGAGAGAGAGAGAGAGAGAGAGAGAGAGAGAGAGAGAGAGAGAGAGACCTTGTTTGTGTGATAAACTTGTGCCCTCATTTTAAAGTCAGAGTTTCAAAGTGCTGGCTTGGCTGTTCTGAGGGAAGGAAAGAGTGAAGAGGCACAGAAGGAGCAAGAGGACAGTGAACAACTTCACCCAATGCTCAGAGGAGCGGGGTTGGTCAATTATGATCACCTCCTCCGACCTGCCCTCGTTATTACTTCCTCTGTCTCTATCTGCATTTGTTAGACACTTTTAACCCTGCTGGACTAATAAGTAAGTGTGGGAGATTATGTAAGCCAGAGGTTTAAGTATAGCTGACTGTGTTCAAGCTAATCAGATTGGAAACTATCCCCAGCAAGGCAACCACTTCAGAAACAAGTAATTAGAGATGGGAATAAGAAATACACAATATGTACAATGCACAAACACACACACACACACACACACACACACACACACACACACACACACACACACACACACACACACACACACACACACACACACACACATATTCGCATACAAGTGATTACTCTCTGTGGACAAAAACAGCTAGTCCATGCAGAACAGAGAGTTATTACCAGAAACACTTATTTAAACAAGGAGAAGGGGAATGGTGGGATGAAGAGGGTCGGAGGAGGGAGAGAGATTTTGTGAATGCAATAAGGCTCTTAATGGCGAGCAGAATATTAACAGGGTGTGGAGGAATTCTCAAGGGCATATGCAAATTCTATCCAAAATGCAACCGTAGGTGGCTAGATGTGTTCTGTACACGTTTGTGTTTGTGTGTGCGTGTTATAGACTCAAGTTTCCTCAGAGACTGAGTTAAACATGATGCACATTATTGTGGATGCTGGGTCAGGGGGTAATGCATCACCTTGAGAACACTTTGTGGGCTATTTCATTTTACAGTCTGTTGACTTTTCATAACAAGTCTATTGAAATATAAAGCAGACCAGCATAAGGTGAACTTTTAAAGGGTGACTCTGAAAAATCCTTACTTGCTACTTGGACAATGAAAGAGGAAAGGATTATCTCTTAAATTATGATTTAGATATTCACAATACAGTATTTTAGTTTGCGATAATTTAGCTGAAGGTAACATGGGTTTTTTGACTAATTATGACTTCTATCTTTTTCCAGGTATTCAGAGTTGATTTCCCTATCTGCTTTAAAAGCAGTCAAATAGTAAGTTATATAAATTCATAATGTCCCCAACAGCTTACTTCAGCACAAAGCCCCCAATCCTAATAACTGTTTTTTAATGGCTTGAAACCCCTAAAAAGAGGCTGAATTTCTCATTTAGATCTTCGTCTGAGAAATTATTAAGACCTCAGGTGTAGATTATGAAACATAAGGGCGGAGATAATAATATAATTACTTTCAACTTTGACAACCTGGATTCAGCCAAAATATGCTCTCTGAGTAAAATGTTCACTCTTATTTTACAGTTGCTTAGCAGAAATTGAACCTAGCCTTAAGCAAAACATGATTTTTTTTTTCAATAACTGTTAATAAATACAAATAAATGTGCAGTTTGTCAGATAATTCAATTTGTTGTTAGGAGACATAATATAAGTGGGAAAGTGTGATGTTTTAGTGTGTGTGTGTGTGTGTGTGTGTGTGTGTGTGTGTGTGTGTGTGTGTGTGTGTGTGTGTGTGTGTGTGTGTGTGTGTGTGTGTGCATGCGTGCATGCGTGCATGCGTGCATGCGTGCGTGCGTGCGTGCATGCGTGCTTGCGTGTGTGTGTGTGTGCGTGTGTGTGTGCATGGATATGAATTTAGTACACAAACCAGACTTGGGACCACTTAATTGGGGACAGCTTGTGCTATTGGGGACAAAAGCTGTGTCCAATTTGTAATATGCTGTTTTTTGGGTTAGTGGTTAAGGTCAGGTAAAAGATGGACTAAGGCTGATTTTTCCAAAAGAGGACTTATGTGCACTGACCTCAGGCAGTTCAGAACATCGCTATCTCTCCCTGTCCTTGAGAGGTGCCTTTTGCATTTTTTGTGTAGAGTAATAGTTTAAGAAGAAAATAGTATATAGTATATGTATAGTTAGTTATATATCGTTCGATTTTTTTGTGCCAATTGAATTGTATTAATTATAAACTGACAAGAGCATATTGCTGCCATCACGTTCATCACTCATCACGAAACTCATATTTGAATGAGGTAACTGTTTGCGTAGAACATACAGGAATATGGCTTATTTGCACAATTCATGCTTGGGTTGAGGCATGGTGAGATTATGCTGTTATTGAGCACAGTGGATGATATTGTGATAAGTATGCATACACTAAGAAGGATTTTAAAATGCATGGGCCTGTACAGAAGGATGAATCGGTCGAAGGAGATAGCATCATTTCTCATTGATCTAACGTTGGAAGAGCCCCCAGAGTCCACAAGCACTAACACGGAACACACAGGTTGTGCTAAGTCCTTTTATAAAGAGTGTAACTGTAGTGTACAAAGACAGGTCTCTCTCCGTAGCCTTCATGGTAGGACAAAACAGCCACAGCATGTTTAAACCATAGATAGAGTCTCACTTCTATCTACTAACAGCTGGAGGAAAATAAACACATCAGATAGAGGGCATGATGTGTGCCCCTCTCCACACACAATTACTGAAAGGACCATTTTGTGATGCTATAATAGATGAAGAAAGAGTAAGTCTACATCACAGGGAATCCACCTCTGCCCAAGACCAAATATAAGTTTCACATTATAAAATTAAAGTTTCAAGTTATAACATGATACTGATCCTTTTTTCTGGCATGGCAGCTTCCATAGTTACTGGTATAGCTTTTGGATTCTGAAATATCTGTTAAATTGGAGTATTGAGGAGTTTTTGTCTTCTGTCCAGATGCACTGTAAAAACTGCATCAGAATCCATTCATTCAGACAATATGGACATTTTGTGTTTAGCTTTCTTATCCAGGTCCCTTCTGCTCTCCTCCTCTGACTAGGAGTTCAATTTGGATTGCTTTCCAGATCAAATATGAAAAGATGGCCAACAGAATGTATGTGGAAGTGTTACACAAGTGGGGTCACAGAATCACCTTTCCTACTGCCGTAGAGATGTTGATGTATTCCGGTCCTGGTACTGTTACTTGTTTCTCCTATGTTTGCTGTTTGCTTGTTTTATTGTTTGCTGGTTGTCGATCAGTGTATTGAGGTCAGCTGTGCAGGTTGATCCATAAAAGTAGGTCAGGAATCGACATGCACAACCAAGGAAAAAGACTAGGGACACACAGGAACACAAAGATGGGGGAAACAACAGGAAAACATGCAGATACAGGACAAGAAAGTTGCACCCTGACAGTCGGACTGCCCAGATCCAGTGGAAAAAGATCCTCATACCTCTCCCTGATGTTGAAGGGGAGAGTTTTTAGATGGACCGGTTAGTATGGTGTCTGCATTGGGAGAAGGAGGAGAGAGACAAGGAGCCAAGGGAGGAGGAATTGACAATGTTGTCAGTTGGTGGTTACCCCCATCCTTTGAGGGGGGTTGGATTGCTGATTTTTGGGTCAGTGGTTATGGTTACAGTTAGGGAAATAGTGGTTATGGCTAGGGGAAGTCTCCAGGAAATGAATGTATGTCTATGAAAATACCCCAAAAGGGGAAGGTTACGTGTGCTTCAGTGGAAGATAAAGGGACACTTCCTTCCTTTTTCTATCAAAGGGAGGATACGATTCCGCAAACTTTTCAATTCGAGGATTAAACTTCTATCAGCCTTCACATGGGAGCCTCATTGCAGCTTCTTGATGACCAATAAATATTGATGTAAGAGTCATCAATCATTTAGTAAAGCCTTGAGAAGTGACAGACAACACAAACACCCCATAGAGGTTAAAATGAAATGCCATCATCTGCTGTGTAGTAATATATGCACTCAAATAGCTGTGTGACTTTAGGGGTGGGGTGTGTGTTATGAATTATTTTTGTGCACAACTCAAATATGAAATTGTTCATTCAGTGACATAACTCATATTGAAGTATGTATGATGGCCATAGAGAGGTCTATTTCTATTATGATTGTTATTCATCTTAATTATGATTTTGCAATGGTATAAAGTCTTTAAAAACTAAGTGACTGATGCAAGCAGAAGAAAACACACCTTTAGTTAGTATAAACATTCATTTCTAATACTACAGCTGCAAGCACTAAATGCTACAAATACAACATTTTACAAACAAGACACAAGAGAGAAAGAGGAAACTAGTAGACAATGCTATGGCTAATGAATGATTTGAAGGAATAATGCAGAGTTAGCTATTGTGGAGCTGGTATGAGAGACCTGATGAATAGATGACTGAACACCTTAGTTCTGAATTGCCAATTGAAGTTACAAACTATGAAAGCACCACGGTTTAAGCAAGTTGATTGAGGATTTGTGGAAATACATGCTTGCTCCCTTTGGTGACCTGGTGGAGAAAAGAGTTCGATGTGCTGGGTTGAGAAGCTGGACTCTGGATCTTGTAATGATGAATCATCCCATTGGAAGAGAGCTCCTGGTTTAGGCTGTCCTAGTTTTGATTCTTAACTCATAAATCTAGATGCTAAGGTTTTTACCTCCTATTGTTCTAAATCACATTTTCAGACTAGCATAAAACAAGAATTCTTCTTTATTCAAGTTTTGTAAACAACTCACACTGGGATGTGAATTGGTCTTTATATCTTGCTGGCTCTTGGAGATCTTGAAAGGTCAAAGGTGGTTTGGGTCAGTGGTATAGTTTAGTGGCCACGTAGGAGAGAAGTGGTCTTATCTCAATCGCTGCTGTTTGCAGGATGTTGTAAATCTTACTGCTGTCTTGTTGGCCAGTATTCCTCGGGGGTTGAAGAAAGAGCTGGTCTTGTATCTTGAGGATTGTACTGTCTGCAGTAAACGCTATGAAGGACTTTCCCCTACAGCTGTTCCCCATCCTTCAATGAGGGGAAACTTATCAAGGGACGAAGATGTTTAATTACACACAGTAATAACCCTTTTTAATGCACAATTCTTCATTTTATTCTGTAAAAAAACTTCATTGTGGCATTAATAGCCCTGCTTTTGTTCTCTATTATAGCAACATGAATATAAATCAATTTCTTTCTTTTTTTTAATTTTTAGTGCTAATTAGGTTGCTGACTTGGGTTTTGTATACCAATAGCTATTATGAAAAGGATTTCTTTCCCCCCTTTCTCTTTGAGTTGGAGCCTTTTAAATGATAAGTAGTTCCTTTAATCACAAAATGAGTAAAAGGCCTCTCCATACGAAGTTGCAGATAAACATGAGAAGCTCCAAGGCTTTTAGGAGGGTGGCAGTTCTACAAAATCAATAACTTGAAAGTAATCTATATTACGTTTGACTGGTGACAAATAACACCTTGGAATAAGGTTGTTTTTCAGTTCAGTCTTGGCTTTGTTCTTCAAGCTGAGTGGAGGGAATCTGGGATGGGCAGAGCTGGCTGGTCGCAGCTGGCTGTGTAGATTTATCAGTAGGTGCCAGGATGTTGTTGGGTTGGGTGCAGAGCAGAGGGTGGGACAGAGACAAGGCAGGGGTTTGGACACTGGCAGGGAGAGTCTGTGTCTCTGTATTTGGACTGATGAAACTTAGTCTGTCAGGTGTTTGGGACTGAAGCTACTTTCTCTATTCTCCTCCCTCATTTTGGCTAACTGAACACAGAGCACATTTCATATTCTCATGTTTGAGTGCCTCTGGACTTCCTCAACGGTCAGATGCCAAAAGCCTGGTTGTCTCTGTTGAGCTGATGAAGCTCCTTTTTAAGCTGCTCTACTACCATGCCAGCTCCATCAGCCTGCTGGCAGGTGTGGGAGGGGCAGAGATGGACAAAGTAGTGAGGTTCTCTACTAGGCTCTCGCCATGAGAACCTTGATCGTCTTGGAGTCCACCTCAGTTTTTAACAGGGGGAATGGCTCTTCAACGGACTCCAGGTTGGCTTCATTCCCTTGGATCATGACTTTTCTTTTGGTGTAACATTGGATAAGCATCCTTGTCAAGGCGTTCAATCTGCCTACTGGGCCAATGTCCTTGCTGCACATGGTATATTTCCTGATGTAAATGGCATCAGTGAAGAATATGAAGTTGTTCTTCTTCCTTCACTATTTTTGTCAGGCATTGTAAGTAAAGAGGATCTCTAAGTTTTCACACAGTGTCTCTCTGTGTAGCTGTTCCACTCTTACAGGGTTTTCAATCTCCTTGCACTCTGCTCTGAGAGCTGTGTGGTGTGCTTATCAAAAAAAAAAACAGGGAGTATGTGCCTGTGTGTGTATGTGTGTGTGGCAGAAAGGGAAGAGCGAGATATCTTTCCTTATGTACAATTTATGACATATGTACAATTTATGACATTAATACATTACAGTATGTGTGTTATGTTTATTTAGGATTTCTACATACATTGCTTAATGGAGTTTATTAGTTATTGACAATAACAAAGAGAGTTCATATATACTGTATTAAGGCGAGATTGACAATATAAATAAAAAATTAGAGATTATCTTCATTAAAGAAAGCATGATTTGTACTCTTAGAGCTATAATAACCAAATTTCAACCAGAATCTTTTTTCTCTTTTTTGTCTTGTTTTGTCTAGACACGTACAGTTGACTCATGCTCATTACTTTAAATTTAAAAAAAGTATTAATACTTAATAGATAAACACTACAACACAAGCCTCTTTCACCATAGGTTCTAATTACAACAAGTTTAAAACTGGACACAGGTAAGATGGCTGCCTTATAGTTTGACACGTCACATCTAGTGTTTTATATCCATGGTGTGGGGTATTAGTTTACATCTGCAGTGACAAATATATCATCCGGGTGCTGTCAGCACTATGTCACTGTCATATCCAAAAGCCCGCAGTGACCACAGGGATTTGACAGATTTGTGTATGTGTGTTTATAAGAGAGTGAAGGAGAAGAATGGGCCTCCCAAGATGTGTCCTTGCCTTAAATGACCTCATATCAAAGTGATGTAATGACAAAAAGACTGATGTTATCTAGTGACAATATGTGGTATGTCCTTTGTTTTTCCTTGTGCTTACAGTATTGGCGTGCATATACCGAATAGCCCCAACATTAAAATCACTGACGGGTGAGGTGAATAACATTGATTATCTCGTTACAATGGTACCTGTCAAGGGGTGGGATATATAAGACAGCAAGTGAGATGTAAGGTCTTTAAGGTTGATGTGTTGGAAGCAGAAAAAATTGGAAGTGTAACGATCTGAGTGAATTTGACAAGGGCCAAATCGCGATGGTTAGATGACTGGGTCAGAGCTTTTTAAAAACAGCAGGTCTTGTGGATTGTTTGCAGTGTGCAGTGGTGGGTACCTACCAAAGGTGGTCCGAGGAAGGATAACCAGTGACCTGGCAATAGGGTTATGGGTGCCCAAGGCTCATTGATGTGTGTGGGGAGTGAAGGCTAGCCCATCTGGTCAAATCTCTCACAATGCTCAGCTACTGTAGCACAAATTGCTGAAAAAGGTTAATGCTGGCTATGATAGACAGGTGTCAGAGCACACAGTGCATCGCAGCCTGCTGAGTATGGAGCTATGTAGCCACAGACCGGTCAGAGTGCTCATACTGACCTCTGTCCTAACGCCAAAAACACCTACAATGGGCACGTGAGCGTAAGAACTGGACCATGGAGCAATGAAAGAAGGAGGCCTGGTCTCATGAATCACGTTTTCTTTTACATCATGTGGATGGTGAGGTGCGTGTGCATCATTTACCTGTGGAGGAGATGGCACCAGTATGCACTATGGGAAGGGCAAACCGACAGAGACAGTGTGATGCTCTAAGCAATGTTGTGCTGGGAAACCTTGGGTCCTGGTATTCATGTGGATTTTACTTTGACATGTAAAAAAAATCAATGACATAATGGTATGTTCATATATTTTTAAACTGTAAAACCAATTATGTTTTGCAAGAGGGAATGCTGGTTGAATTACATTTTCTCTCATCATAATGACAGAATATTGTCAATTGATGTAGATTATTTGCTTAAACTGTTGATACAGAGCATTTAAGTAAAATGTTCACATCATCATGTGGTCAATTCAGATGAGGTGTTCAATACAGTAGATATATTCAGAGCACAATGACAGAATGCCAGCAGGCATAGACAGTGAGGTAACCTGCTGCAGTTTCCATTTTGGCTTAGGGATAGGGCCATAGGCATTGAACAGCCTGATGACTGTTGAGATGATGACCTAAAGTGATCTGTTGTACATGTTGAGATGAACCAGAGGTCCACCAACCCTTCATCAGGTCAACAGATAGAGATTAAAGTGCTATGCAAAGACATAATTAACAGTAAATGAGAAGGTGCATTTCTGATACATTAAATTATTGTATTCATATATAAAAAGAAACAGCTGCTCTTTGGTGAAATTGCAAATAACAGGTTGACATTTGCAGTGGGGCCACAAGTACACATAGCCTCATTTTCAGGGGTCACATGCACAAAACAGTAGGAACAACTGGTGTAAAGTAATATTCATGTAGAATTTTCTTTAGGGAGAAGGCTAGTTCAATCCTTTCTTGCAACTATGATTTTAGCCTTATCTGAGTCTGCCATGAAAGGGACTTTTATGGACCTTGCTCAGCCTCACCAGACAATTTCAGCTTTGTTTTTCATGCAACCTAAATACAAATTGATTCATAACAGTGAACACTACTCCCATGTCAACTGGATATTAACACTAAAATTTAGTCTCTGGAGTTTTGGAGTGCCCCAAAGTCTTCAGCCAGTATAAAAGGTCAAGTCCTCCTTATCATTTAATGATTTTGAGAGGGTAATACATGCTTTTATCTCGTCCTGATGCCCTCTATTTTGGTGCTAGGCCTCCCTCTATTGCTTGCAGTTGGTCCAGAATGCTGCATCTTTTAACAGGAACATGCAAGTGAGAGCACATTTCCATTTCATCTATCTCTCTGACCTTTAACAACCACATGTCCTATTAAGGTCACTCAGGTCCACTAACTATTTGTTTCTTCTTACTCCAAGATCAAGGTTGAAGCTCAAGGGAGATTGTGCCTTTTCAGTTGCACTAAAACTACTGAAACTCTGGAGCGAGTTCCCTCTGCATGTTAAGCTGGCCCCTACACTCATTTCTCTTTTTAAGATCCCATCTTAAAACACATTTTTATTTCTTAACTCAGTGTGAGAGTTGAATTGCATCATATGTACTTTATAAATAAATTGGAGTTCTAGGGAGATCTAGAGGACAGTGCCTCCAAAATGTCTGAGCTCAGCTCTACACCAACAGTTTTAACCAAAAGATTTGGGGTAATGAATCATCTTGTGTTTGCATATGAGTCTGTGTATGTGTGTCTCTGCCTGAGGTAGAATGGGGGATGTGAAAGTTTGGTTTGAAAATGAAATCAGTTTACTGTAGATGTCGACAGCTGAGCTTATTCTGCATAATGTCCCAGAAATGGTTCACAATGAGTAATTTCAGCGCAGACAGAGAGTCTAGCAGGTCTACTCAATAAGCACTCAGTCTACAGTATAGTGACACATCTTGTGCACTGAAAATAGGGAGTTAATGAAACCACTCACGCACAGACAAAGGGAGAGTGAATCGCACATTGCTGATAAATGTAATTGTAGGGAAGAGTTCAATTGCTGCCTCTAAAATATGAGATTTCGACAAAGGCCTTCAACACTAGTGGGCATATTACACTTGACATGTTATTAACACCCATCCTCTCTACTCTGTATGCCTCTCTGTCTCTTGCTTTCTCTCTTTTAGCTACAACTCTATGTCTGTGTCTCTGCCTTTTTTCTGTCTTTTTTTTAAAATCTCCCCTGATCTCTCTCTCTCTCGTTCCCCAGACCTGCCATTAATCCATTAGATCGAATGTAAATTACTACAAAAATGGTTAATTAAGCATGCTTAGCTACTGGCAAGGTTATGAAAACATGCATTAAGTGCCTAGAGAGTCCTGCTATTTAATAATAACCACTCAGTGGCTATTTAGTGAATTGTTAGTGATAGATAGACAGATAGACCTCTGACTTTGGCAATCAAAAGGAAAGATAGAGTAAAACAAAGAACTTGCCTCTCTGTGTGTCTTGCCTGGCCTGGTCCCATCATGTTAGCCCCTTTCTCCCTTGGTTGTCATGGTGATTAATAGTCACCTAGTGGGGTCCAGAAGTGGTGAATAGAGGAGATTGCACCTGTCACACAAACACACACGCACACACACACACACACACACACACACACACACACACACACACACACACACACACACACACACACACACACACACTCACACACACACACACACAAACACACATACACACACTCGAAACCAGCAAGGCAGACAGAAGTGACCTGAACATAGACCTGACAATATCTCCTCTTAGATGAACAGAGAGGCTCAAGTCATCAATCGAGCATTGACAGCAGCCATGCTGAGGGGGTCGGTGTCACAGCTATAGATTTTACAGCTCTGCAAACTTTGCAGCACGACTTCATGGTCAGACAACAGTGTAGTTCAGTAAACCCTTACACTAAAGGTTCAAACCCCTAACTTTTTTGCCTGACTGCCATGTACTTCTGAGGTCTGAAAAGGAGCCAAAAGGACTCATGTAATACTTGACAGTAAAGCATTAGAATCCACTATAAATGTTTTACAGGCTTTTCACTTGACAAAATACTTTATCAGACAAGGAGAATGTTTTATTTGTGTCCTGGGGAATAGTGTCTTTCTTAAACACTGAAATGGCCAAAAATAAATATGAAAAAAACGTATTTTTAAAGAAAACTGATGATGGAGCTCTATTGGAATATCTTTTCATGATTTACAGTTCAAAACGGAACAGTAGTCACATATCAAATCAAGTTAAACGCTACAAAATAAAAGCATCTGTATAATCAGATAGTTACTGTGTAAAAGGGTAGACTTGAATAATGACCTCAGACGGCCTGAAGAATTTGAACCATATAGTCCAACAATGTGCAAAAGTGACTTAATTAACGTAATTGACGTTAATTGTCATGAATAGATGGTACACAAACACTCTAAATAAAAAGAGTGTTTTTCTGTTTTATAGTCGCTAAGACATGTCAACCTGATAAGCAGAAAAGAAAATGCTACTTCTTGTGGCACTTCAGAATAGCACAATAAGGAAGTAGTGAAATAGCTGCTGTGAGTTGTGTAAAAACTGCACTGTTTGATAACTGAAAATACGGATCACTGGCAGAGAAGTGGAATATGCTGCAGGAGTTGTTTGAGTTGTGTCTCTGGATATTTTGACACATTTTTTGCCATGAAAATTGGACTCCACTGTAACTGCTGTGCTTTAAGCTGCCCAAAGCTGCTGTGATGCACGAAGAAGCCGCTACAAACTTCTCAGAGCCACGTATTTGATACTCTAAAGATAGATTTTCAATTCCTTTAAGGAGCTTGTGCATCGCTCGTGACTGGATTCCAAGCAGACTGTTCACTGAGAAAGGCCACAAAGCTAAGTGGAATCTATTTGAACTCAGAATGACTCCAATATTAGTGTATTTTAAAGATAATATTCTAAATGTATCAACTGACAACAATCTCTCTAATTACAATAAATTACTGTTAATAGACAGTGTATCATATGTGTGCATGTGTGGTCCTAAATATTTGCTTATATCCATATGTTTTGTGCTTCAAGGTGTTAATATATGTCTCTGTGTGCATCTGTGTGTGTGCACATATGGCAGGTGCAGCATCACATAGAGAATGTCAGGATAAAGGATGATAAGTCTCGACTCCCTCGAGGTTAATCTCTATGAGGCGTAAGATCCTATATATCTCTACTATAATGAGCCATCAGCTGCCACGCTCGTCAGACAAGAGCAGGGGCGTAGATTCTCTGTCAGAGCCACAAATGCATGTGTGTAAGTATGTGTGCATGTCATCATATGTATACACTTATGAGGACCACATATCCCTCAAGGATGCAATGAACATCATGCAGGAAACGGATTATAAAGCATTAGGTCAAGGTCAGTTTGGACACAGACATACAGAAAATGAATTGGAGAAAAAAAAGAAAAGTAGAGTGATGCTTTACCCCTCAATCCTTTTCAAAGACAAAGTGGATGACATAAGAGATGACAAAACAGAAGAGGATGCATGTGTAATTGGAGTGATGAAAAAAAAAGTCTGATGGGAGCTGTGGATAAAAAAATGTTTTAAGAAGACAGAGAAGGGAAGAAAAGAGGAAGGGGGAAGAAATAAAAGTGGGTTCATGCTTTGGTTCTCTGAAAGAAGAGGGAGAGGCGGAAACTCTAATTAAGGATAAGAGACTCTTTTCTGTCTCTCTCCTTTCTTTTGTGTGCCTCAGCAACTTTTACAAACACTCCCCCCACCCCGTTCTCTCTTTTTTTTTCTCATTTACTGCAGTGGCAAGCACATTCCCCCGCTCTCTGTTCAGTGCCTGCAGCATGGGAGACTGCTGTACAGCCTCTTCTCAGGGCACACACACACATACACATATGCAAGTACAGAAATGCATACAACCCACACACTTGCATTTGTAATTTCTGCATTTTGGGCACGAATAAACATGCACATGCTTAATCGTGTTAACAGAAAAAGGCACACACATCACACAAATATTGCGCTGTGAAGTTCCCTGCTGGGCAGCAGCAGGGGGTGTAAGACTTAAAGATGACGTGATTCCCTCTCTGATCTCTGCTAATGTGTTTGTTTCCGGAGAGAGATAAAGAAAATTGGGAGAAGCAAAGGGACGAAGGAGGAAATTAAGTAGATAAGAGCAAAAAGATGCAAAGAGCGATTTAGACAGAGTGAGAGGAGAATGAGAAGAGAGGGAAGTACAGGTGGTGGAAAAATGAGAGAAGCTGAGGTAGGAGAGGTAGGATGAGGTTAAGTTGGTGATAAAAAAAAATGAGAGAAGAGGGAAGGATGAGAAGAAGGAAGGGAGTCAAGTGAGGATAAGGGATGAGATGATGAGATGCTGTGGATGTCTTAGTTAGGAGACTATTAGCATTCACACCCTAATGCCTCCCCCTCACTCTCCCATCACCCCCTCTATCTTGTCCATCAGTTTCCATCAACGCCTGTAGAGTGAAAGATTCACTTACACGCATGCATGCACACACACACACACACACACACACACACACACACACACAAACATACAGTGCAATACACACTCTTTTCGTTAATCTTGGAACGAAATCCTTTTCGAGTAATTTCCTAAATTGATTTTTTTTTTTATACTGTTACATTTTGCTGGCTGATTGTCAATAACAGTGACTCTTCCACTGATGTGCAAATGGCCTTCACAATCACAACTGACCCCCTCCCTCCTGTGATTTCTATTGTTCTGAGGACATTTGCATCGTCCAAACATAAATCTCTCAAAGTCTCGCTGATGAGCTGTTATGAAGTACTGTGTCTTTGTTTCACATCCATTATATTTTTCTGTTTTCCTCGGAGACAATTGATCTCATATCTCAAAATAATGGTTTTGGAGAGCTCAAAATGTGAGCACACACATACGCGCACAACGACACACACGCGCACACACGCGCACACACACACACACACACACACACACACACATACACACACACACAAGGCGAAATGAGACAATAGCCAAGTGAAGGAGAATGCCAATGCACTATGCTTTCCAGTGGAGTGAACACTTGCAGAGAAACTACAGATAGATACGGTACCAGTCAAAAGTTTGGACACAGTTTCTCAATCAAACGAATAGGAAGGTGTGTCCAAACTTTTGACTGGTATTGTAGATAAATACACTTCTTTGACAAAATAGTTATTTATATAATCTAGAAGTTATGTCAAGTGTGGCCAAATGGCCCCCTCCCAGACATCGCCTTTGTGCATTTGTTTTGTCTTTTGCTTCACTGAACATTTAACTCTGCCTGGATGGAAGAACAGGCACTTTTTCTAATTTGAGGCATAAAGAAACCCAGACACTGTCTGCTGCCTCACTGAAGGTCTCATTGGCTTATGATAATTATACCAATGTCTCAAAATGGAAGTAGTGATGACTGATTTATGTAAACCCTGCACCTTTTCTCTGCATTCTATTTAAATTACAGCTCGTACAAGTTATATAAAGTGAATGAGATGATTTAACAGACAAAGCTTTAAGAATAATCAACCTCTACATTAAATATGTTTTTAAATCAGATCTCTTCACTTCATCTGATGTATGGCAGACAATTTATTCGCCTCTTCTGAACATTCACTGTTCTGTCCAATTTCATTAGACTCTTAGGTCCTAAAAAACATGCCAGATATATATAAACATAAAGATACCATGGGGAGAGATCATGAGGTGCCCTGATGGCACTATCTATAAACCATCTCCCTCATCTCTCCACTATCAGCTAACATATAAAGGCACAAAATGCTCAAAAACTATTTTAAAAAATTGCATGTGTGTGCAAATTGTTAAGGTGGCATCTTGGAGGATTATTTAGAATCATACAGGGAGGAATATATTACCTAAAATGCTGATTATTCCAGTAAGGTTGTTTTATTTCCATTAAAATAAAGATTAACGCGCTCTCAGCAAAAAAAAAAACCTGTATTGCTCAGTTATAGCGTTCACATTATAACTAAAGAGTGTAAATTCATGGGAATGGCTCTTTTTGAAAGGATTTGCCTTTAAGGTTCACTGATTAATGTTACTATAATCATCTAAAAAATGTGTCAACATATTTAATAGTGTTATTCCATGTCAGTGAATACAGTATGCATAAATACACTCACACATTTACACATTGTGCTCACAAATGGTAATAATTTTTATCTTATGGTAAAATCACACAGACGCAAATGCAAATGCACTTGATAATGACTGTTAATTGAATAATCAAATCAGTGTAATTAAGGATGAGTGATAACAGTGTTACATATTTATTTAACAATGAGTTTACTTATTTGTACATTTAGGAGATATATTGAAAGGTGAGAAGAGAAGAGAAGAGAAGAGAAGAGAAGAGAAGAGAAGAGAAGAGAAGAGAAGAGAAGAGAAGAGAAGAGAAGAGAAGAGAAGAGAAGAGAAGAGAAGAGAAGAGAAGAGAAGAGAATAAAGAGATACAAAGGTTGTAAGCGAAAAGGTTAGAGAGGGAGAGAGAGCCTGAGGAGAAATCAATAGACAGAATGTTGACATAACCTTCTACTCATCCTATATTAACCACACCCTCATGGCCTATAATTGGGACAACACACAAATACTCACAAGGGCAAGTGTACCCTGTAATGTATCATCCGGGGAGTTCACAAGGGACTGTTAGAGGTTAAGAGGGAACATGTGTTGTAGCTCAGTGACTGCTGTGTGTGTGTGTGTGTGTGTGTGTGTGTGTGTGTGTGTGTGTGTGCGTGCGTGCGTGCGTGCGTGCGTGCGTGCGTGTGTGCGTGCGTGCGTGTGTGTGTGTGTGTTGGGGGGTCTATGTTGGTGTATACGTGTGTCACTGCTGCTTCCCCTCTGTGCAGTAACTATACAACATAAATATTGTAATTATAGTCACTTATCTATCATTCTTATAACTCTGTCCTGCCTGTTTGTGTATTTCTTTTTCTTGCATTTATTTGATGTGTTTGTTCAGTTTTTCCCACCTTCGTGCTTTACTTTCTCTCATCTATTTTTTCTTGCGTTCCCTCTTGGACGCTGTTTCTTTCCTTCCCCTCCTGTTCTCTCTCCAGCTCCTGTTTTTCCTTGACGTCATTATGTGTATTCACTAAATCACTTAAAAGCAGTAGTTGCGTAAAAAAAAGATTAACTATTTATACACAGCCTTGCCTTAACCTGAATACCTAATGCTCTTGCACATGTTGATATCACAGTTTATAGTTTACATTAGGTATATTTGCATTAAATCATACATGTCTTCAGTGTATGCACAGGTGTAGTTATACACACCCACACACACTGCTCCCAAAACTCTGCAGTCATGTTATTATGCCACATTCCCCTGCGATGGGAAACAAAGTGTGTGAATCTCAGAGTGCATGCCTAATGCATAAGTGCACGTGTCCATTATATTTTATATATACTCATACATTTAACATAAGTTCGGAAGCTTAAATCATATGTGACAAAAGAGCAACATCTTTCCTTATGGCAAGGGACATAATGAACACATTGCTTTACAAAATGTATACACACAACATTAGTCTGTGTGAATACAGCCACACAGTTAGAGTTCAAAATGACAGGAAGTATAAAATCAAATGTGTGCTGTCCACCTGTCAATAACAGGTCTTATTATTGTTAGTGACCGGATATTTTGCACAATCTTTATTACATAATATTGGTATTAACCTCATCTTACCAGCACTGTGATTTAAGCAGCATCCTACAGCCTACAACCCCTGGATTTTGAATCGCTTCAGGCCAAAATACTATATATGGTTTGAGAATTTAGAAACTAGGACCACACTATCTGCCAGCTACAATAAATACACAGGAGTGTGTTTTTGTGACTTTGCTGCAGGAAAAAAATGACACATCAGTAACATTACTGACACATTGTACAGGACCCACAGCAGTTAGTGACCAGTGGACAGGAACAGCAGACTATAAATATCTCCCTACATAAAGTAAGATAAGCCTTTATTGTCTCCCTTAGAAGAAATTTGTCTTGGGCATTTAAGAGAGCACAGATGACACAGCAGCACACAGCCTGTCCATAAACACAAAATATATCCATATGCATGTACAATCAAACTACAGTAAGCATGCAGTATTACTGCACCCCCATTACACACACACACACACACACACACACACACACACACACACACACACACACACACACACACACACACACACACACACACACACACACACCCAACACACGCACACACACACATACAAAACTGCACAAATGCCCTACAGAATATTGCACAGTTGCCCTAAATGAAGTTATTGCACATATTACCTACACCAAGATACTGCACATTCCCCCAATATAGCCATAACCCCCTCCCCCACATACCAAATTATTGCACAGATGCCCTACTGATTTTTGGTGCTTTTGCAAGGTTGTTGTTATAACATTCATGCCAGAAAGAAGTTTGAAATGACCAAGGATATCTGGTGGATTTCCACATTAGGCAAGGATGCTTGGAGTGAGGCAGAGTCAAAGATGATGCCAAGAATGAGACAGAGAAATTTAAAGTTCATGGAATGCAGAGATGAGAGTGTTGAGACCATATGATGGGGGTGCAGATGATGGCGTGAGAGTGAGAAAGTCATCAAGGACATGGATGACATAAGGATGTTTGTAGTTGTTTGTCAGGATCCAGGAGAGTGCTTCAGATAAAGATTAAAATATTTTTGGGTTACTCTTGCACCCGAAGGTCAGATGCATTGCAAAGTAGTATGCACCCATCCAGAGGATGCCAAGAAGATGCCAGTATTCAAGGTGGATTGGAAAGGACTTTGAAGGCACTGGTTTGTCTGCCTTGGACAACCAGGCTCCTTGGCCTATAAGGTGGATGAGGGAGATGGCTTGATTGATTGTTCCATACCGCATGGAGAAGTCTGGTGTAGGAATTAAGCTATTTATGCTTGGGATGGTGGAGCCATGGGAGAAAAGAGGTCTACTATAAGTCTCTTTTTTCCTGAATATTTCCTTAAAACTACGCCAATCAGACTGATTCTTAATGAGGGGAAAGGTGGGCTGGAAAATAGGCTGATCACGAATGCTTTAACCCTTATATGGTATTCGTTTTTTTTGTTACACAGGGAGTCCTGCTGGGCCTGGTGGACCCATTGCATTTTGAGGCTTTTAATTCAACATAATCAAACCTTTTTTTGTTAAAATACTCAGCAGATCTTTACTTCATCCCAATAGCAAGTAATATAAACAACACATATGTTAAATTTGTTCCCTTTACCTTTGTTAAATCACATTTATGAATAGAAATGTCGCTCGTTTTTTTTTTAGTTTAAAAAAAAAATGCAACAAAATAAGAAAATGCATCACAAAGCAGGCATAACTAGAAAATAATCAACACTTACATGTACAAATGAAGGAAGTTTTTCCAAAACTAGTGTTTTATTTGAATTTTATTAGAAATTTAACTGTCTGAACAACACATAAGCCCCATTGAAAACGGCCATTTTCATACCAGACTATACCATACAAAAGGTGCAGATTTCACCGTGTGTGCATTGCAAATGTAATTCTTGCACTGGGTGCATGTATATTGACTTTTTCTGTCCATCTTGGGTCCACACACTTCACAGCACTTCTATTTGTTGCTGGCCACAATCTAGAATAATGAAAAGCTTCTGAGCTGGCTGATGCTCATCCTCCTCTTCCAACTCAGTGTCAGACTCTGAATTTTCAGAGATGTGATCCTCACACTCTGAAACTTCATCCTCTGCATCACCATCTAAACCTTATCTCTCTTCCAAAATCAATTGTAAGGTAGTCTGAACAGAGAATCTTGATCAGTTGCGGTATGGAACCACGCTGACACAGCTATTCATAGTGTCAGGTCCCCAAGATTGGTTCCCGCAAGACAGAGGGTGAAATGTGTGGGAATGTGGGTGCAGATAGTGTTGGGTACTCCAATTTTGCAACAATTTTGCAACCTTGTGCGGGAACAGGTGGGTGCACCTGTTCCCGCACTCTCCTTCGCTCTCTCTCTCTCACAAACACACACACACACACACACACACACACATACACACACACACACACACACACACACACACACACACACACACACACACACACACACACACACACACACACACACACACACACACACACACACACACACACAGGCCCAGAGAGGAGGAAAAAGGAAGGGAAAATGAGGGTGCACAGGATCTTTTACACACTTTCACTAGACCCGGGTCCAGTGGACCCGAAGACCCTGTATGTAATATAAATGTGTAGGGGGGGTATACAGGGGGGTCTCAGTTTGAAAAAATTATTATTTGTATAATTTTTCTTAAGCTAAAAACTGAAAACGGGTCCCACGGACCCGAATACCTTATAAGGGTTAACTTCCTTATACAGGAGTTTGTCGAAAGTGTTGGGTTTAGAGATGGCTGACGGCAAATTGTGTCATGTGTAGGAGGAATTGGGTATAATTTGGAAACCTGGATGGAAGCTGTGTGTAAAACCTTTCATGAGGATGTTATCAAAATGGCAGTCTGGGTGCATCTTTAAGGTGGTAGCTAGAGTTTTGAATTTATTGAGATACTTACACAAGCTGTGCTTAGTTGGATCATGAGGGCAAGGTGGTGGAAGCGGAGCAGAAAAGAAGAAAGACAAGGAAACAATGGGTTTTGTCTGATGGCAGCATTATTGATCGCTGTTTTGGGTGCGATCTGTGCAGCTGTCATAGCTTGTATCAAGTGGGAGCACCTGAAGGGGCCTAAAAAGATGGAGCAGGAAAGGTAGGAGCAAGAGAAGAGGAAAGGATGCTGGGATGGAGTTTGTTTGTGAAGCCTAAGGGAAAATTGATATAAAATGTCTGGACTGTAGAACATTAGTTGGACTCCTTCAGTTGTAGGATGTGCCGTGATGTCATCAACATCACTGCAGATGCAACACTGGGAAGTGGTCGGTAAGATCAGGGAGCAATAGTGATGTTTTGTTCTGAGTCTGTGAATACTTGGAGAAGTCTTGCTTTATTGTCAGAGTGAGGGAAAGGGATGTTTTGCTGACTGAGTATTTGCTTCAAGCGAGCAACTATCCACTTATGGCGATGGATTTAGTTTGTGGTGTATTTGTCCTTTGTGCACCTGGATCTCGAGCGCGTAAGAGAGAGGCATCTGGTTATTTTCGTTATCATTATGTTTTGCCTGCTTGTAAAAGTAGCTGCTATGCTAAATTGTTTCTTCCCTCTGCCGTTCAACTACTAAATGGACTTTGTCATTGTTGATTAATGTTTTATCTGTTTTTTAAATGTGTCTATCAAGTTTATTTTATAATATTATGTATAGATTTTATTCCACATTTAGCTCTCTGGTGGGGTTTTTTTATATTCCCTTTTTTTGCTACATATTGTATTATTTGTTTGTTTATATGTTACTGTGTTTTGTGTACAACAAGCTGCTCCAAACAAATTGGCCCTGGTGGGATTAATAAAGATGTTTGTATTGTATTGTATTTTATCAGACCAATTACAGCTTCAACATTTAGCCCCTCTTTCTATCTTTTTGACTCTTTTATTTCCTCCTTTATCTCTCTATCTCTCTTCCTCTCTGGTGTTTTCTTCTAATTGGCCATCGTGGGTTCTGTGTCTGTCTATGAAAAACGACTATTTACTTTGGCTTTCTAATGCTCAATTTTTAGCTTTTATCGCTTATTTACTTGTTGCCTTGTCATGCCCTGCAGACTCAAACATTTAAAACGCATCTGACAGTCATGACTCGCCCAGTATGTGTCTGCTTTTTCTAAAAACTAATTTTACATCCTTGGAACTCTCAAGTCTAGACAAATATGCTTTCTTCTGTATGCTTTTAAGTATAATTTCGCTTTTAATCCATTAAGTGCTGGTTCAAGCCAGCAAGATCTTACAAGCCTATGTTGCTGTTGGAACCAATAGTGAAGTCACTAATGAATATCTCAGCAGTAAGGTCATCACACATTAGAGGATGCTAGAAAGAATCTTTCTTCTTGGATTTATGTTTTTTCTGTTGACAGTATTTTTTTCTTTCTGTGACTCAGCCCTAGCTCTTGATTACAGTTATGTATACAGCCAATACACATTACAAAAATGCTGGTCAAAATGTCATACACACATCAATATAAAGCCTTAACAGAGTTAACATTTGTCAATTTCAACATTTTTTCAGAGGTATTGACTCACTGATTTGTTTGTGCCTTTTGAAGGTCATTTTATTCATACTCATGCATAAATATGGCCCCCTAAATGTTAGCTTAGCCCTCTGATATTTAAGGCTCTAATGGACCGTTTGACTCAGACATAGTCAGGATGAGTGGTGTTTCTGATGCACAGTAGTCTGTTATGCTTGACCTTTTTATTCCTGTCTCACACTCATTAGAAATATAGATACATACTGAGAGGGAAAAGGGAAATAATGAGGACATGAAATAATACACTAGAGTTGAACACACTCACAGAGTTCCTTCTGAAACGCATAGCCTACTTACAATGATGCATCTTCTTTGTACAGTTGTCACAAAGCTGGGATATAGATTAGAATTATAGTACATAATAATTTGTAATCTATTAGTCACCAGTCTACGACAAAACAGTAAGCAGAAAATGACTATGTTATTTTAAAATGATACTGAATAATGTCTATGTAGTATTTTGTAAAGTATAGTCAATAGAGTATAATGGCAATTTTAATACATCGGGTTTATCATTGTGAAAACGTAAAAGAAAAAGGAGCTCAACTGCTTGAACACACTTTTAAATGCAAACTATGTAAGTGCATTTTCCTTTCAGTGATCCACCTTTCTGCCTCAGTATGAGCATGGTTTTGAATAATGCGTTTGCGTCATCATACTGTAAGAACTTTCCATTCATTCCCAGCTATTCCACCACACTCTTCTCACTATTGATTGTCTTTCATTTGCTCGACATTGCATTTAAGCCACACTTAAGGCACCTAAATGGTTCAGAAAGCTCACTTCTGTGGGTTGTAGTTTTTAAGATGAAAAAAGAAAAAAAACTCTGACACTGCATTCTGCCATGGCCTTAGGAGTGGGATGAGAAATTTCCCAATTAATCAGTAAAGGGGAAAAAAAGAAAAGAAACATAAACCCTTGAGTCAGGTCCACTCCACGTCCCCTTTAATCAAATCCACCCCAACTTCCCTTTAATCACAGCACTTTTCACTAATGCTAAATACTAAATAAAGCCTGGAGGGCGCACTGGGCTGAGGGGGCGAGAAAATCCCCGGGAGATGGTCTGTCATGAGTTGAGCTTGTTACTGGAGTGGAAAATTAACCTCTTGATAGACACCTGACGAAAAGATAGAGTGAGGAAGAGAAGGTCCATTGAGCACAGACAGTACATCCTGTCATTTGTATGCATTGCAGTGCCAGCCATAGTTTGAAATCTGAAATTGTGATGTGTTTCTTATATAAACTAACTCCCCTCCCCTCCAGTACCATATCCGTTGACTAGCCGATATCTTGTTCTGTTCTTATACATTTAGTTTCTTTCATTCTTAGGTCTCTTCCCTCTAAGAATTTTGAAAGCAAGATAGGATATCTCCAAAATGACGCTGTTGAGACACATACTCAAGTCCTTGGTTCTCTATGGCGTTACTCCATCTCAATGATGAAAGCTCTGGCAATTGGCTCTTTGGAGCAAGAATTTTCTCTCTCTTTCTCTCTCTCACACACATATACACACACACACTCACACACACTCTCTCTCACTCACACACACACACACACACACACACACACACACACAGGCACAGGCACAGGCTTGCTACCAGCATCCTCATTAGGGCTTCCTGCCACTTCAGCACTTTGTGTGCTGTCTGGTTTTAGAAGAGCCAATTTATATGACATGCTTGTAGATCTGAATCACTTATGGATAAACTTTGGCATTTGTGAGTCCTTCCATGATTTCCAAGGCACTTGGTAAAATGCTTTTATTTTTGCATGCAGGTAACATCAACCAGTGATGGTAAATGATGATTTTGACTCTTTTCCCTCTCAAACTGAATCCTGCCATGTCTGCATTATGCAAGTCAGTGACGTGTAGTTGTTACTTTAGACATTGTCGTGTCTCAGCATTCATGTCAACAAGATTGTGATTCAAAAGTTTAACAAGTCAAGTCAGCCTAACCCTAACCTTAACCCTGGCCCATAACACCCAAAGCACTGGATCATCTACTTCCCAAACTCCTAAACTCAACACGTTTTTTTCATAATACCCTCACTAAACAACCATTCCTTTCAAACTCTGTGCCTTCAATATGTAATGCAGGTTTTTTATTACAAATGTTTGCTTTTCTCACTGTAAATATCACCCCCTCAACCAGGGTAAGATTAGCAGGGATGACCGCCGCTGATTGGCCAAACACACACAGCATGATCATTTCAATTTGTGTATCGCTTCATTTCATAAAACAAGGAGGTACTCTAGTATCGATTTAGGAAGCGTTTAGGGCAATGGGATGACATTTCTTTGATAACGCTAAAAGAAATGTTAAGCTTTGTTGTCAAAACTTGTTCCTGTTGGAAAACCAAAAAGGCAAGTTGAGAAGAGTCGAGCTGAGTCGTAACATGCAGTGGAAAAGCAGCTCAACAGTTGCCTATTTACACATCCAGTAGACACTCTAAGCAAGCATTAGAATTTATTTGGGATCATGTTTGTTGCCACCTGAATGTAGGTCTAGTATTAACTCTAGTATTAACTAGTTTTTACTCTGTTTTTCCATTTCTTTTTCAACTCCTTTGGAAATATTTGGCTCCTTAGCTGCTACATTTGCTGATGGCTAACTTTGTCTGCAGTTCAATGTCAGACAGGTAGGGAACTGCAAAGTTCTTTTTGGGTTCATCATAACAAGTCATCCTTTTATCCAAATGTTAAATATCTAGCTAACTTTAAATCTCTCTCTCTCTCTCTCTCTCTCTCTCTCTCTCTCTCTCTCTCTCTCTTCTCTCTCTCTCTCTCTCTCTCTCTCTCTCTCTCTCTCTCTCTCTCTCTCTCTCTCTCTCTCTCTCTCTCTCTCTCTCTCTCTCTCTCTCTCTCTCTCTCTCTCTCTCTCTCTCTCTCTCTCTCGTTCACACACAGCCCTGAGTCACTGAACTCTCATTCACGTTAATACATGCAATGTTTAAATGTATGTGTAAGCATACACAGAAAGTAATATTCACATTTAAAAGAAATAATAAATGAATAAAAGAAATAATTTACAGGAAAAAATGAATTCTGTCTCTTTCCTCCTTTACATAAAAAAATGTTTGACATTTGTCTGTGTCTACATCACACTGTCAATGTGGGTTTGAGTTTTTGTGTGGATGTGTGTGATACTGTAATTTACAGAGCATAGCTGTAATTTTGCCATCCCATTGTAAGAATGCCACCTCAGTTTTTCCTTTGTTTGTATGTGTGGGTGGATCTCTGTATGTGTGTGCGTGGGCTAGTTTAATCTGATGACGCAAATGATGTTTGACGTTAATGAAATGTTTAATGAAGCCATGGCCAGAGGGCAGGTGCGGGGAGACACGTGCACATTAACACACACACACACACACACAAACACACACACACATAAACACGTGCAGATGCACCTCCATGTGGACATACACATTCATATGTGTTCACAAACAGCGATACACACACACACACACACACACACACACACACACACACACACACACACACACACACACACACACAAGACGGCATGATAAAAGGTCCCTGTCACACTAACCAAAGGAGACAGAAAACCACCATCTCTGATATCCCTCCACTCTCCCTCAATCCTGAGACTGTTCACACAACCAGAAGAATTAAATACATAAAATACAACAACCTTTCTTCATGTTATTCCTGGTTCTGTGAAAAACATTCACCCCTCCTGGCACAGATATCAAAGTTACAGCATAATGAAACTTTTCACATCTCATTTTTTGATGTTTTGAGCCCAGCGAACAAAGACCTTGTCACTTTAATTGGGGTGGTGGCAGACAGCAACTTTCTGACAACCTCTACCCATAAAACAAAAACTAAGCTAAGAACTTACACTTTAATGAGATTAACAGACCAATTCCAGCCTCTCACATTCAAATGCTTGCAGATGTGTTTAGCACTGTGCTTAACCTTTCACACTGCCTGGGCTTGTTGGGTTAAAGAGTCTATGATTTGTAATGACCTAAGCAGCTGGAGAGCAGCCAGGGCTCTTCAGGCAAGGCACCTTAGCTTTGCTAGGTTTCTTTTCTGCTGAGTTGTTTTCATTCTGGCTGTCTAATCAAAGACTGTTTAAACCTGGATGGCAGGTGAATGCAATTAGCTACCACAGGATAGAAAACCAGCAATAGCCTACAGTATTAAGCTATAAGTATTTTATCTGAGAATCAGTTGTCAACCAGGTCAGACTGATGAAAAGGTGATTGGGGCTTGCCCTCAGAGCCTATGAGCTTTGCATCAGCAAATCGTGTATCAAAGCAGTACTCGTATCTCATTGTATACACTCAACTACAGAGGCTTAACTAATACAAAAATAGACAATGTTGTGTGGTTGAAATTCATCCAACTCTAGCTCTAATACTATTGCATGTTGGATAACACAAATGTTAAAAGTAGGGTTTCAAAGTCTCATATGCCTCTCCTTGATTTATTCAAACCTTAGCTGACACGGCCAAAATATATCAATCTAAACTTAAATCTAAATTAATATTCAAGGTAGTATTGCTGTAGTTAAAATATTTAAAGCATCAGAAAATTGTTTAATAAATCAACAATTAAGTATAAAGTAATGAAACTAAAGAACTAGCTGCTATGGATAAAGGGTAGTTGGTTACTTGCCTGCTACACAATACATTCTATTTTGTGAACAAAACTAACTTGCCAATCATACATTCACACCAGCACCACAGTTTGGTATCTTACATTGTCAAATATGATACAGTAACAGCATCTGTTTCCCCTTCCTGTACATTTTCCCACCTTACAGTTTACACACAGCTGCATTTCCAAGGTTCTCTGCTTCCATGTGTGTCCTTTACATTTGATTTCACCCTGATTACTGAGTAAAACAGTGTTTTACTTCTGTATATTCCCACACAGTAAATGGGTTTACATAGCAGAAACACATTTCTCTTCATCAGGAGACTCAGCCTATGACTAAGAATATTGTGAGCAGAGGATTCTCACGTGAAATCTGCACTCTGTGAAGGCAATACACACTGTGAAAAGAAATCAATGCATCACTGAATACCTCACATCCAATCATGGGTAGAAAATAAAGGGTCAGAGGTTGCAAGTTCTCTGAGTAACTTCTGTCTGCCCAAAATGTCCCTATTAGTCTTATAGGACATTTTTCTTTTCTTTAATTCCACTGGACAAAACCTTTCTTGAATTCCACAGAGAGCTGAGTGTTTCACCCATGACATGAACTGATCCTGTCAATTCTACAAGAGGGCGTTGACCAGTTAGTGACACTAACTTTCCATTGGTGCATCTACTATTCCAGTCAAGTCTTACTTAATGTGAATCAAGTAGCCTAAGCAGTACGTAAAATAGATAATGTTGCTTAGCCTCAGACCTCCTGAAGAATGGTCTATCTCTGATAATCGTGTGATGTAAGATGACTGAATTAATAGAATCTTATTTGATTATATTTCTCACCATGTGTCATACATTGACTGGGATAGCAAAGTCTTTTAACAATAAAGAGTATTTCAAGAACTGCATAATTTTATTCGTGATCACCTAATTATTGTTTTAACTTGTATTATTGTTCACTACAGTATTACACATTTATAATAGACATTCATATTAACCTGAAATTGTATGTGGAATGAGGGAATCAATATGACATAAACTATATTACTCTGAATGTTTTATACAATATACAATATTACTAAACAATGTTATGTTTGAAATGATGGTTATTTAGTCATAGTGATGTATCTAAATATGTGATTTCATGAACATGAAATTCAAAATTTAATTCCCAAAAAGTTCATCAGGGTTTAGGAAATTCAAGACCTGCCGTTTTAGAACAAGGACATGCTCTGCTACACTATGTTTTTCCTTTGAAAACAAAAGGACAGAGCTTGCGGCACGAGAATGTCTTCAAAATGCCCTAAACTCTGGAACTGATAAAAGCATGCTTCAGGGGACTTCCTCTTTTAAGCTGGACTTTACCAAGCTCGTTAACTGTGCCTTTATTTTATCTTAAGTTCTTCTTCGATGTCCTTTTTTTTTTTTCTTTTGTTCCTGGACTAAAAGACTCACTCAATCATTTTAAACTTTTCAGAAAAAAACTTTTCTTTTATATTCTTGTAACATTAAGCTTTGTGTTTATCAGGTAATATTTTCCCTTTGCCTTTCAAGTTTTTGTCATCCTGCCAACTTGACCAGCCCAACTAAAGAAGTAGACAGATCAATATATTTAACTCTCGACACAAGATCACAAGGACTCAACAGAGACCGCCAGACATGTCTGACTGACGCAGACAAAACAGCCAGCAGCACATCGACTTGGATCTCAGCCAGCCGGCTATGACGCAAGACAGTCATACTAGCTAAGAGGAACTGTTTTCGGGCCCACGTCATAGCGGCTAATCTGCATCCAAGGAGCCACCTAGGAGCTTAACTGCAAGCAAAGGCTCCTCAAAGCAACACAGGCCTGCACCCTGAGGACAGGCCACGCCAGCAAACTTAACTCTGCATCTTGCTGGTGGTTCACCCCGCAACAACTCCAGAGGCATGAACCTCAGCTGTCTGTGATCACAAAAAAATGAGATAATAATTCCCTTAGAGAATTTGATTGCCCTAGCGTCATGTTATCTCCATTCCTTTATAACTTCAGGTTACATACATCATCAGTATAACTAACTCAGTGACCCAATTATCTCACAATTTAAAAGTTTGTATTACTTTGATTATTTTATTCATCATGTATCCATTAGATCTTAAATATATCTTAATTTATCAGTAGGAAGCTGTTTGGTTGTGTTAACTTAAGTTTATAAGATTGATTGATTAACTAAGCAAATTTTCCCTTCAAAGGAATGGCGGTAATTTAAATGAGTTACATTTTTTATGTAAATATTAACTGTAATATTTATTCTACTACAGTCTCTCCTATAGCCTCCAGATAAAGTAATATTCTTGCTCTCAGTTGAGGGTCTAGACTTGTTTTCATGTATTATTTTCAAAAGGCCCTTTGAGATTGTAACAAAGGATAAAGGCTATACAAAATATGGTTGCTAGAGGGTTGTCAGTTTAAATATGTTTGGGTGTGGTGAGCATCTGCTCCTCTCCCTCCCTGCCCCTATGTTGTTTAGGTGCATTTGAATAAAGCACTTAGCTCTGAACGGCTCCAGCTGAGCTGCTTGTTATTAACAGTGAAGTGCAGCTCCCAGGTGTGAATGTGTCTATCAACGAGTGTGAAAAAGCTGGCTCCATGCTCAGCAAACCTGGCTTGAGTAAATGAAATTTGAGGGGAAAAAAATCCAGTGAGAAAATGTGTAGTGAAAGGAACTGTGAGGGATGATTCACGTCTTATTTGTTTTTAGCATGCAGCATCAGCAGCACAACCTGGCAGTGCAGGGAGGTGGAGGAAGAGATGCATACTGTATAGAGAATAAGCAGAGAATAACAAGAAAATTGCCTATCACAGTAAATGCATTTACCATGACATCATCACACACACAGAGATACACACAAAGTTTACACATGCAAAGACATGGTAGTAAGACACTGCTGGAAGAACATGAACAGAGTGAGCGAGATAGCAAAGTGGATCAGGTGTGGGAGGAAAGAAAGGAGATAAGACTCATAGAACAAAAAGTAGTAAAATGCATGTAGAGAGGAGTCATTAATCTTTGAGATGCCCCTTCTTCTCTTGTTCTAAATTGCCTGCTATTTATAGGCTGTCGCTGGGTGCCGCACTGGGGTATCGAGGATATTCTCAATGGTTCATATAGAGGTCAGAGGTCAAGTGATTTAACTCCAATCGCAGACTGTGAATCTCCAATGTGTGTATTTGTGTGTGAGAGAGAGCGAGAGATAAAGAGTGTGTGAAATGATTTAATTCTGCTCTGAATGTGTGTCTCCTGCGGCTTCATTATCCAAGCTGGAGAATCACACTGAGGCAGCAGAATCACTTTTTAATGGGACTATTTTCAGCAAAATGGAAAGGAATGAGATAAGGCAAAATGCACACACACACACACACACACACACACACACACACACACACACACACACACACACACACACACACACACACACACACACACACACACACACACACACACACACACACACACACACACAGACTAACACTCAAGTGAAATAAGACATTTACAATTAGCAATAATGCAGTATTCTTTACAGAGGTATCAGGAGAACTTTTCAGCTTGCTGTGCTATTAGCAAACTAATTAGTGGGTAGTACACATGTATTCAGTGGCCATTTCTGCCCCAAAAATATAACTGAATGTGTCTGTATGTTGTAAGATTGTCTGATAATTCACCTACATATTGGAAATGACACCGGAATTAATTGACAACATTTGACACAGAAAAACAATCACACCCAAACTACACCAAATACACGACTTGACTCTGATGACTCAGACTGTGTTTGATGAGCCGACTAGCCCATGATTAGAAGCAGTTTCTGGACCATTGTTTTTATAGTCAGTTTGCTTTGGCTTCTCTGGAGGCTTCTCATAGCTTTAATAAATACAGTTTAATCAACTTTTAATGCCGTGCTGATTGCTACACTTCTCAGGCGCCCATATAGCTATAGATATAGTTCTATGAACAGAGATCAAGCTGCAGCAACCAAATTAGATGGTTTAAACTGTTTAAATTGTCAAAGTTAAAAAGAAATGTTCGTAAAAACTGTTTATAAACTGTGATTTTCCTGGACCAGATATGCTAACTTCCTTATTTCTGCTGCATCTTGTAACTGCATGTGTTACTTATCCAAAAGGTGAACAAGCTTGAAAACACTGTTTGCCTGATATCCGATACATATCTTGTTATTATCAGGAAGTACAGACACAAACCAATCTGAAGTGTAGTGGTATGAAATTACTTCACTGCATTAACTGTTTTGAAGACATTCAAAATGGATGGTTATTAACTTTTTAAAATTAAACCCCTCAAAAAACGAGATCCTTTTAATTAGTGCTTGTGTTGCCTATCCTAAAATCACAGAAAAACTTGGTTCTTACTCCCAGCCTATCATTCAGAGGTGTAAAAATCTTGTTTTATTTGATGGCAACCTCAGCTTCATTAAAATATCAATCCAAATGTGCTGTCTTCTTTCTATCAGCTCAGGAGAATCTCAAAGATCAAACCATTCCCCTCTGCCATAAACATGGAAACTGTCATTCATGTCTTCATCTCATTGTACCTATTGTAACTCGCTTTTTTCTATCTTTTGGATTTTGTGCCAAAAAACAAGAGCACATCACCCCCCTTCTAGCATCTTTGCATTGGTTGCTAGTTAGTTTTAGGATTGATTATAAAACATGTACTTTATATATTTAGAGCCCAGAACCCCAGGTCTCAGTCAGACCTTTTAACCACATATGTGCTGGCCCGTGTTCAGTGATCCTCAAATGAAGCTCCTCTGACTGTTCCAAAGTCTAAACTGAAAACAAAGGAGACATAGCCTTCACAGTCAGGGCTCCTATACTTTGGAACAACCTCCCCAAAGAGTTCAGGTTGTCTCAGATTTTAAATCTCTTCATAAAACACATTTTTACAGACTGGCCTTCCAATTTTCTCTTAAACCTGAGTTTTTGTTTTACTGTATTTTTTTTTTAATTGTGTCTATATTTAGTTTTGACATATTTTGTTTTTATTCTTTCACTTGTCCTCACTTTTTTGTCATCGTTGGAAATAGGTTCTTGTCTGTTTTTATTCTCTGTAAAGCACTTTGTAAGTTTTAGAGGTGTTTTGTAAATAAAGTCTATTATTAAAATATGAAGAAAAAAACCCACTTTTACCTCCTTGGTGTGTTCCTTGGAGTACAAGTGACTTATTTCAGGGAAGGGATCTTGCAGTTGTGCTTTCTTTAATATCTTTAATATAATTAAACTACTGAACCCTCACCCTGCTAAATGGTCAATTAGCCTGTGTCACTAACAGCTCATACAATCACATTCTTTAAGCAGAGATTTTTCAGAAATAAAATACAATAGATGAATTTCAGAGAATGGAATCCATGTGGAGGCTTAAAAAGTTTCCAACTCCCTCATCAGTTCCACAGCTCTGTTCCACGCCGAGCTCAGGCTGCCGGTGTCCTGCAGGGACAGCCGTTGTCACGACAACCAGAGTGCATGTGATGGCCAATCAGATGGAAACCCCCGGCCCACGTCAGGTCCCATGATGTCTGCTCTTCACTCGCAATAAATTGTTTGTGAGTGAATGTGTGAGTGTGTGTGTGTGTGTGTGTGTGTGTGTGTGTGTGTGTGTGTGTGTGTGTGTGTGTGTGTGTGTGTGTGTGTGTGTGTGTGTGTGTGTGTGTGTTCGTGAGTGTGCGTGCGTGTATGTTGGATAACAACAGGCCTGCTGGCTGTGGTGTCCATCTTGGCTGTGTCATTGTATACTGACCTGTCTATGGTGATGATATGTGACACCCGTCTCTCCCCTGCCTCTGTGTGTGTGTGTGTGTGTGTGTGTGTGTGTGTGTGTGTGTGTGTGTGTGTGTGTGTGTGTGTGTGTGTGTGTGTGTGTGTGTGTGTGTGTGTGTGTGTGTGTGTGTGTGTGTGGGTTCTAGACTTCAATGTGGACAACTGCATGTGTACTACAGTATGTGGAGATAATTTTCAGGATATGTGTGTGTGTGTGCATGTGTGTGGACGTCAATCAGTTTACACAGAGTTGTTGTGATTCGTCTCCCTTATTAGGACAAAATGCAATTGCCCTTGGTATAAAATCATCTATTTTAGGATGAAGACTTGGTTTAAAGTTAAGGTTAATTTAGGATTATGGTCAAGGTAAGCCAATGAAATGTCTTCTGAAGTGATGAACACATAACTGTGTGTGCGTGTGTGTGTGTTTGTGTAAACGTGTGCATACTTGCGTGTGTGTTTGTATTTGTTTCTCTGCCCACAGGACCGGTGAAACTGGCTGCCTGTTTGTTTTTATGTTTGTCATTGATTATGTGGACGATGATGTTGCTTTAATTGCATATATGAAAATGTATCCTGACAGCATGACCAATCTGAATTTAGAACAGAAATTAATTGTGTGTGTGTGTGTGTGTGTGTGTGTGTGTGTGTGTGTGTGTGTGTGTGTGTGTGTGTGTGTGTGTGTGTGTGTGTGTGTGTGTGTGTGTGTGTGTGTGTGTGTGTGTGTGTGTGTGTGTGTGTGTGTGTGTGTTTCCCTGTGGGTATGATTCTTCTTTACACGATGTGGAACGTTTGCTCCTTATTTGACCTCAAAGACTGCAAGGCAAAAACTAGGACACCGCAGTAAGTAGCTACAGATTTGCACACGCGCGCACACACACACACACACACACACACACACACAGACTCAGCATATTCATATCAACCTGACTAAAGCGCATGAGATGCATGTTTGATGCAGTTCAACTGTGAAATAAATAGTCTAATGTTTGCTGCTGTGGTTCTCACAGCTTGGTTAACAGGGTTAAGACACAACTTCTACTGAAAGTGTCACATCCTGATTAATACAGTATCCTTAAAGTTTATGTGCTCATTTTTATAGGGTGATAATACAATTTGTTACTCCAACAGCCAAAGAGATAATTTTATATACCCAGGCTTCTAATCTTCAAATGAGTCAGCCTGAGTAACCACAAAGGCAGCTGGAGACATGCCTAATGCTAAAAAATATTTTATCATCTTTTTAGGCTGTTCAGAAGTCAGTTTATCCCCCAAGCCATCTAAAAGGGAACCTCACATTCGACGCTAGGCCTATGCCCTGAATCCTACAGGGTTTTATTAGTAAGGGTAAAAACTTCACAATTCTGAGCAGTACTTAATGTTTTCTGCATTTAAAGTGAATCAACCGGACCAATCAACTCTGGTATAGTAGGATGGTTCTCTCAGTATCTTAAAATTACCCAATAGCAAAAGTAATACTATATTAACTGAGACAAATAATATCTGAGTAATATTATCCTCTTGACAAAGTTTCACTTGTAGCTGCTAGGGTTTTAAGTCCTTGAGGTCCTGATTCAGAGCTTAATGGACAGACTGTCGCTCAATATCAATTCATTGCTTAACACAGTAAATAGCTATTGATTGAGGTAATCTAAAACTTATGAAACATGGTCATTTAGACTTTTTCCTCTGTGGGATTGAACATTAACAGACACAGTGACTCTGTTTCCAAACACAAAGCCCATATGTGATTGTTGAAACCCTCATTCCAAAAAACAGGGGCATTCATTTGCTGCCATAACAATCTACACTGTTCTGGGAAGACTTTCCACCAGATTTTGGAACCTATAACTTCAGAGATTTGCTCTCATTCAGCAAAAAGCGCATTAGTGTGGTCAGACAAGGATACTGGGCGATAATACCTAACTCACAATTGCTCTTCCAGGTTATCTCAAAGGTACTGGATGGGGTTGAGGTCATGGCTTTTGCAGGCTGATCAAGTTCTCTGAAAACTATATTTTGGCTTTGTGCATTGTGGGGCATTGTGGTGATGAAACAGGATAGGACCTTCCCCAAATGAGACTGTCCTCCCATTATAAACAACAGCATCTGTTGTTTCTGCAAATTTCCAAAAAACAACATATGTTTATGTGAATCAACAAAGCCCTGTAGCAGCAATAGTAATTACAATTTAATTATGATGTTATTATAAAGCAACAAAGTCCACAGAGGAAAGAAGATGGGTCAACAAGACTGCTGTTTGTTTCCCATTTACTACAAACAGTCAGTGTTGGTTTCTGTCATGAACGATCATAGTAATCTGCCATGACCATGATTGTTCTATAACCTTGACCAAGTTTAAATCATTATTGTAACCGTGACAACAAGGTCCCCTAATCAGCACAAAGCAGTAATGTTAACCCAAACCACAATGTTTGTCTAGCGTCAACAGAGTACTAACTTAAACCTAAATCAGTCTTTTCCCTAAAAAGTCATTTTAGAGTCTAAACCTAACTGAGCCCTAACCTGAGTTGTCAGATCAGGAAATTGAGTTATAATTCCAACCATGACTTATAACGGTTGTTGAGGGCACTGACAATCACATCAGAAAATGCTCATATGTCTAAATGAGCTACTGAACTTGATGGTTGCTGGCTTAAAGCAAGATTCCCATTAACTGCACTTATCCCTTTATCTTGTCATCAATCCTCCCTTTTTTTCCTGCATTTCCCCCCCTTCCAGCCGTCATCCTAAACTACTCCTCCACACTCATGAAGTAGTTCTTGATTGTGTACTGTCCCTGCAAAATAAATCTTAAAAGTGAATCCACATAGTTTTACACACACACACACACACACACACACACACACACACACACACACACACACACACACACACACACACACACACACACACACACACACACACACAAACACACACCCAGATGCATAACTGCAGAAATCAAGCAACTGAACCTACACATTCAAGCACAAGTCCACATACTGAACACACACCATCTGTCACACACACAAGCATAAAAATGTATGCAAAAACATCCCGCACATGCAACTGTGCACGTGTGCATATACTCACACATATGCACAACTATAGGAGATACAGCACTTCCTCCTAATTACTCAAGTCTTTACTATCTCCCTTTCATATTTCATTATCCAATCTGTGCTCCACTGCTTCTTTTACCTCAATTTTCCTCCATTGTCTGAGTGTTTCTGTGTGTCTACATAAATATGTATTCGCACTTCTCTGAAACATGTTTCTGCCAATAACTATTCTGCAGTATTTTTTAACCTCTTTTTTATATTTTTCCTCCCATTTCTCATGCTAGAGTTGTCTTTCTCAGGCAAAGGCATTGGTTAACGTGCACAAATACACACATAACCTCTGTTAGGCTATAGGTGATTGGCTGTATGTTCCCATAGCCACTGATGTTGCTGCTCTTGTAGTTGTTGGTGCTGTTATTTTAGCTTTCATTTGGATGGAACCTTCTGGGGATGGTGAGCTGAATCAAATATTCATGATAGCAAAGAAAGGAAACATCAAGCTCTATGAGCCTACTTCCAGCACCACAGTGTACACACACATACTTACTGTGTGGTAGGGAATAGAGAAAGAGAGACATATAATGTGCTTGTAATACTTGTATTTTAAAACATAGCCACTCTACTTCCTGTATGCAATAAACTGGAATAATGCAGATGATGGTTTAAGTTTGAGATGAACATGTTCATTTTACTCACTGTGGACTCTTTGTTTTCTTTGAGAAAGTACTGCACTCAATCATCGCTTTCCCCACTGTGTATTATCTGTCAGGAAATCCAGCTTGACCTTTTGATTTCCATGTCGATGTCTCTCTGCTCAGAGAACCTGAAAAAAAAAGGCTTTTACGTTTAACGCTTACTTTTGAAAGCTCACTGTTTGAAATATTAATGCTAAATCTTGTCAAACAAGGATGTTGCATTAACATTCTTAACAGTGTCATCTTCTTGGCTGGCTTCTGCCCACCTTCCTCTTTTTTTCCCCATGCCTGCATTTTTTTTTAAAGTGGAACATGGAAGGATTAAAATGGGTCACCAAATTGGTTCGTGTTCCCTCCACCAAAAGCTGTGTTCAACTTTTTTGATTAAAAGATAAACAATATACAATGCATTATTTTGTGTGGATGATAGATAGACATGCACATACATAAAAAGGACAAATCACTTATTTCTCAAACACACAAGCTCACTTTCTTTCTATTGCTTTCTTGTTTGACATATACCTCACCTTCTCTCTCACCATGTAATTAGAAAGTGATGGAGAGAACAGAGGACACTTACATTAATGGGTTCAAGAGACAGTATATTTATAATGGTTTTATATACATAGAAATGTCTAAATGGTATTTGATATATTTGTTTATATTAGTATTTTGTATATTTCTTTATAATCCTCTCTCAGTGTTAATAATCATCTGTACTGCTTTGGCAATACGGATTTATGATCTGTCATGCCAATAAAGCTTGCTTGCTTTTTTTTCAAGTTCAGATAGGTCGAGCTGGAGATTGTTGGGTAACAAGATTAAGACTTTTCACCAATTGTCACCACAAGTGTGCAACAAATATTGCGATGTATGGTCTGGTGCAGCTGATAATTTATTCAACTTCTATTTGGATAGACCTGAGAGATCTTATGTTTTGAAAAATATATATACATGTGTAACATCTGCTGTGTAGTGGGTGTGCCATGAGTAACACTATTTTTTTCACGAACAAAATACGTATTGCTAGAATTTAACTGGTCATACCAATAAAACTTTGAATTTAGAATATTGCATCTGATGCAGATAACTGTGAATTCCATGTCAAAACCCTAGTCATTAGTGCTGTGTCACAAAGTAGCCTATAAATTTGTCTGCAGTGCACCAAATGATGATGTGATTCATTCCTATGCTAGCTGATGAGTATAGCCTCCTATTCCTTTCTCTGTATTTCTTTCTTCCTCTGCATGGATGTGTAAAGTATAATTTGTATGAGTGACCCATCCTCATATTTAATTATGAATATGGCCTATATTACAGCCTATTGCAGCAGCAATGGATTCTTCGCAGCAGTGAAACATTACATTTGTAGTACCAGGGGCTTATATTGCTGGGTTGGTAACTGTAAAAAACTGAAAGAGCCTGACACATGGTTAGAGGGACTATGTATGTTCCATACAGACTCTCTTACACACACACACACACACACACACACACCCACACACACACACACACACACACCCACACACACACACACACACACACACACACACACACACACACACACACACACAGTCACACTCACACTCACACTCACACTCACACTCACACTCACACTCACACTCACACTCACACTCACACACTCACACATACACCTTAATATTAAAACACATAAGCAAAACATATTTTAAGGGACATAAGCTCTTTCCACTCTGTCATTGTTTAAAAACACACATACACACAATTTCCCCTACAAACAACCAATGCTCTTCAACAGATTAGATTTTTCAAAAGATAATTGCATCCGCCTGTGTTAAATTGTTGCAGAGGTTAAATGGAGGGGGAGCAGGAAAAACAGAACAAAAAGGAATTAAAACGAAAATTAGTTGGACGTGACTTATTCAGCATCTTAAATGATGTATGATGGTTGATGTGGGAAAAGATGTGTGGACAAAATATGATCAAATAAGTTCAAAATCAAAAAAGATGGAAAAATATGTGTGTGTTTGTGAGGTAAAAGTTGAAAAGAGCTGTGCATGCGATTAAGGATTTGTTGTAAAAGTTGTAATGTCAATAGCCTGTCACTCCAAATTACTCGTACCAAAACACACAGATATGTGTAAAAGCACACATACAATCCCCACAGTCTAAAACATGATCATCAACTGCACAAACACACACAAAAACACACACACACACACACACACACACACACACACACACACACACACACACACACACACACACACACACACACACACACACACACACACACACACACAGACCCCAGTTTGAACCAGACACTGAAAGTGGTGTAGTGGCTATTTAAAGTTGGATTAAAGCATCTCGCTTTTCAAATCCAAGCCAGAGTACTTGGATGTGAAAGCAACATATGAGATAATGACAGAAGGAGAAAGAGGAGTATAAAATAGAGGGTGGAGTGTGTGTGTGTGTGTGTGTGTGTGTGTGTGTGTGTGTGTGTGTGTGTGTGTGTGTGTGTGTGTGTGTGTGTGTGTGTGTGTGTGTGTGCGTGTGTGCGTGCATGCGTGTGCATGTTCGTGTGCGTGTGCGTGCGTGCGTGCGTGCTTGCGTGCGTGCGTGTGTGTGTGCGTGTGTGTGTGTGTGTGTGAGTGAGCTGATGATCATGTTGTGTATGTGAGTGGTAGCTAAAGTGGTGGCCTTAAACTTTAAAACAGCAACTATGAAAGATTGATGTCCTGCTAATTCAGCTGCTAGCAACTCCTTTGGCCATCAAACCACTTTGAAATATGGGAGGCCGATTATGGTGAAAACATTGAAATATGCACATACAAACTGACAGTTTTCACATACACACTGAAAAACTCAATCTGCCTCAATCTGCCTTCCTGCTATACTACAACAACTTCTAGTCACACGTAGCCTATATCCTGCTGTATGGTGGTGTATATGTGCACGTTTTCAAAGCATATGTTCACATTTTTAGTGTGTATGTGCACATATTTAAGTGTTTTCACCCTAAATGGCCTCCAATAGCCATTTTGAAATACACACAAACACACACACACAGACCTATGATCTATGAGAGTGCCCTGTTGTGATTTGGCGCTTTATAATTAACATTGACTCAAATGTTACCCCAATTCAGTTATTGCAATGCTGCTGCACTGAGCTGTTGATCAAATCACTGTCACGACTGAGAAGTCATCTGACAAAATAAATATGAAATCAACTTAATAGCTACAACTCTATCATATGGTTGGCCTTATGACATTTAAAATGAGCAATCACAGAGAACTTTAGAATAGAAAGATGTTTTCTCATGTTTAATGTCACACAGCCTCAGGCCAGGATTATGTCATAATTTTCAAGAAGCTGAATTTTCTTTGTGCATACTTTAAAAAAAAAAAGAGGAAGACAGAAATGAAGAAGCAGTCGGAGGACAAGGGCATGAAGAAAGAAGGAGGTTGGAAACAAAAAAAGTAGTGGCAAAAATTGGTCAGATATGTATTTTCTATATCTTTGGGTTTATAAATGTAATGGATTTTCAAAGTTATAAGTCCATCAATGTTGTACAGGGTCAAATATATCTACAATTATCGGAAGCATTCCTGTGAAATTTTGGATGGACTTTCACAGTCCCCATAGGATTAATCTTGATGACTTTGGTGATCCCCTGACTTTACAAACTTCCGAAACTGTTGATACTCTCTGACCTTTACAACATATGGGCAAATAAACGGAGTCAAGATGAGGATATGAATAAATAATATGCATAAATAGTCTTAAACAGAAGGTGACTCATGCAGGAAGGATTTGGTCCTGTCTTCTCTTAAAGGATGTTTAGCTCAATTTGTTGCATCTGTGTTTTGACAGTGTGTGTGTCCATCTGCTCCCACCTGTTCCAAGGTCCCTGTCTACATCTGATGATGTTTAATTTAAAAATAATGCCTCTATAACTCAGCATAATATTAAAGCCATTGTTTAATGTATCATGACTTAAAAAGCAAAGAAGTTGCATTCTGTCTGAAAAAAATCATCTGCAGAAGGCTGCAGAAACACTGCTTTAATATAAGCAACCATGATATTTCAGTGATTTCAGTGAAAGATGGAAGTATAGGGCATTGTGACTGCATGTTTTCTAATAGTCATGTTACTTTATGCAGCGGACATGCCTTGAAATGTTGTCTATACAAACACACACAATAAACCAACATGGCTGCACCATCAACTGGCCTGGTTTGTCATAACCTGTTAAGGATCCCCATCTAGTGTTGCATCGATAGAATGCAGAGGCAGTGATGCATATTGTGAGGTGAAGGTCCCTGTGAGATCAAGCTGAATACCCTCATCTGCATGTCTGTATGTTCAGTAGCAGATTTACATATGGGCGACATGGGGGCGCACCACGCACCAAAAAGAGGACATATATTAGAATGTGTCGCTTTACCTGTCTGCCTGTGGTAAGCTGCAGATGAATTCTAAATGTCTTCATGAGAATGTTACGAGAGAGAGAGGGAAATTTAGGCGACTTTTTGCAGCACAGAAACTCTCTGTTTTTCTTTATCATAGTCAAACACTGTACAGTATGCTGAGTATGCACCTCCTAAAGTCTTCCTTTTTTGTTTTCTTCAGAGGAAAAACATATATCCATCAAAGTTTAATGTGCACCCTTAGCAAAAAGTAGTTTATTCAAGTGTACTACAAGTATATTTATTTTAAAAGTCTAAGACTAAGTACATTAATACTAAGACTTACACTTATACTTTAATACTAAAGCTTATACTTTAGTATACTTTTTACTTCTTTCTGCCACAAAATACTAATACTTAGTATATCTTGATCCAAGTACAGAATAAGGTCAAGTCATTGACTCGTGCTTACATTTAATTTAGAAGAATAAAAATGTTTTTCACTACACACATTTGCTTTGAGGTATTATCCCTGTTATAAACGTATATGTACAAGATCATATAGTATATAACTAGTACAATGGAAGTATATAGTGAAACGGCCTTACCAATAATGTGAATTATATCTATATATCACATGATGATGCAGAATTATTGGTCTTGTAAATGTTACCTAATTAATAAAAATTCAAAAATTGATGGAGGCAGGAGGAAAAATCATGTCATCATCCGATCATGGTTTCATTTCATATATTTGCCCCTTTTGTACTTTGCTTTATGGTTTAATAACAAAGCACGCCAGATCATTTTTGTGACAAACAAAAATCCTTCAGTGTCATGCTAGTCACTTATTAGACAAAACATATAAAATCTTAGGTAGTGGTTGAAGGTGGACCCCTCCCTCCCAGCCCCCACACATATGCATACACATCAGGTATAAGGCAGAATGCACCAATTCCAGCCCATTTATAGTGCTTTTAACTATACCTCCCTTTCATCTAGCTTTCCATAGTTTGTTGACCATGGAAAAGAGTCTGTAGATTTTTTTCCTTGCCATATGTACTTTATAGCGCTGCCCTAGGGGAAGCAGCTTTGCAAAGAATTGATGCAGTTCTCATGGTCACAGGTGGTTACTTATTATTTTGATCAGTTACCACTCATCAAGATGGTTGCTCTTATTACTATGAGATGGCTGATGCCAGAGGAAGAAAGTAGAGATAGGCATACTGCTGATAGCAAGATCACCGTTCTGTCAAGACTGTGGACTGATGAAGTTAACCCTCCTCCCTTAAGTATGTTGGTTTCATTTCTCTATGACTCTATGAAAAGTTTTCTATACAAGGTACAAACTTCAAAAGCTCACAAGGTTAATATGATGAGTAATGCTCTGCCTTTAAGTGTGTAGGAAGGGTTTAATACTCCATAGAAATCATCAATTTTACAGGATAGAAGGGACCAAAGAAGCAAGCAATGCTCTGCTGACAAAGGTCACATTTGTTATCTAATCACTCTCTATGCTCTACAGCTGTTTGTCCTGTATGGATACCTTGCACCATTTCTATGTTTTTCATAAACGCTCTCTCTCCTCTGCTGTCGGCTCTGATTAAGCCACTGCCTGCACGTGACCAATTAAAAAAACAAAACATCTTTATTACCAGATTCAGATAGAAAATGTAATATTAAAAGTGATAGTCAAATTGCTCAAATTCAGTGAGCTCAATTGAGAGAGAGATATATAAGACCACCGACAAAAACAGCAGCAAAGTCTAAAATCCTCAATAGTAAACAAAAGTATCCCCATGGCTGAATGCCATCAGATGTAAGTAGGAGAGTAGTTTCTGTGTTTGTGATTCTGCAAGTCAGATTCTCACATCTCTCCAGCTGAGAGCAAGAGAGCAAGAGAGCAAGAGAGCAAGAGGACTGTTGACTGCTGCTGCTAGCTGGTAAGAAAGCAAAGATTTATTTATTTATTCATTTAAATTCTTAAGGCTCAAGAAAAAAATCATACACAGCATATAAATTAATCAGAGACCCACAGTATTCCAAGATTTTCATGGGCACGCACAACAATTGAAGTGTCTTACTGTAAGATTTTAATATCAAATTTATTCCATTATTCAAAAAAACATATAGAAAACTGTCAACTCTTTTTTTACAAATTGAAATAACTCACATTGACCTGCTGTTATATGGCTTAAACCGCAATTATTGAAGGTTGAAATCTGCGTGTGTGATGTGTGTGTCCTCTCTCAACGCAGGATAAACACATACTATAAATACTTCCGCCCAAGTGGAAGACCAACAAACAAATTGAAAAGAAAAGATGAAAAGATGAAAAGCTTCAAGCGTATATGCTTCTTTTGTAATATATGGAGCACTTGAAAACAGTTCTTATTGAGGCAGTAGTTGCTTCCCATATCCTCCTCCCAGTTATTCAGGTATGACTGCAGTTACAACTTTACTATAGGGTCCATACCGGCCAAACTTGTCTTTGCCCACAACAGCAACACACATCTTGTACCCAGGCTTGTACTTGGGGATCCATGCATACATGGGCAGAGGGCTGGCCCTCACCTCATCAAGGGTTTTCCAATTTGTGAAGATGCCGCAACCCTTAACTTTTTCCATGGTTATGTAGATGCTGCAGCAGGGAGAGGAAACAAGAGAAAGCATAAGAAGTGAGGAAGAGGACGAAAAAAAGTAATGAGAGTTGTAGTGAAGGCCACTAACTGGCTGACCTCTGCTTCCATCTGCTGGTCTTACTGTATGTTGAGATAAGCAACATGCAGTAAAGGATGATATTCTTCTGAAAAAGTCCTATATTCCACCTGGCTTGTTTATGCGTGGTTGCTTATCTCAGCCAAAAGAGCGATGGCGGAAAAGTATGGATCTAATTCTCATTAACCATTCAGATATTTTAAGAAAAACAAGCCAAAGAGTTATGATGAAACAGATTTCTGTGTTGTGAAAACCGAACTGTACCAGTGTGCCAGATGATGTTGCCATCTGGCACACTCTAATTGCCTCAGAGGGCAACATTTGCAGTTTTGATTACATTGTAAATAAACCTGTAACTGTACCCAGCTCACTAATGTTTACCAGTCCAGTGGAACACACTTAATATAATAACTTCATCATTTGATTCATTTTGTTTGCTTTTTAACGCATTCCTCTCCATAAAGTATTCTGCTCAAGGGAAGTTGAGAAAGATATACAAATAGAGCTGCAGGGGCTGAAACCTCTGTTTAAAGAAGCATCTGCCTTCTCAACACACCATCTCTTGCCCTCTGGTGATTATCACCTGTAACTATCCATGGGTGGATCTGAAAGGTCCTCCTCCTCCACGTTCCAGAGCACAGAAAGGCCAGCAGGTTGCTTGATGAGAGCCAGGTGTACTAGTAGTCTCTTTGGCATGTTGTACGAGGCAGCCTCTATGCTCATGACGGAGGGAAAAGTGGGAGTGGGAAGAGGAGGATAGGAGACCTCATCCTCTTCCTAGGGATAGATAAACAAAGTAAAGAGAGTAGTGGTAATATGAGTACAGTAACATGATAAATATTACTGTGGGTTAGTTAGTTAGTTAGTTAGTTAGTTAGTTAGTTAGTTAGTCAGTTAGTTAGTGTGTGTGTAGGCTTTTACCTGCTCTGAGTCGGTGTGCTGGGAACAGTTACCATCGCCAGGAGAGACGCATTCCTGTTTCAAACCCTCACACTTGGGCTCCTTTAACTTCATGAACTCCTCAAACTTGTTTTCATTTTCCTGTTTTCATTACACAACATAAGTATGGAAATGAGTAATATCTCATCATTAGCTGCAAACAATGAGTTTATGTATGCCCTGTTTTGAAACTAGTATATCAAATAATGAAGGATCCTACCTTTGACTCAGGAGAGCCTTAAATAGTATGATGCTGATAGTTGAATATTATTTAAAATGTAAACCTAATTAAAAACTACATCACATAAACTGACTGAAACACACAACAGGATAGATTAAATAAACCATCACCTGAAACACGTCTTTGTTCATGTCCGCGCAATCTGTGCCAACTGGAAAAACAAACAAACACCAAACATGGCAGAGGATAAATACTCAGACAACCAACTTATGCAAATGTTCATTAGTGCACATAAACGTGCTGGGCTCTTACTGTGTGACATGGTCTCCATGGTTTCATCCTCAGAGTGTGTCCTGCAGAGTTAGACGTCAAATAAAATTATTACACAATCTGACAATCAATCCATTCATAGCAAATGCCTTTATAACTTTTTTTATTTTTTTATGAATGATTAATATCACCAAACCTGATTCCACATACCTTTCAATGGTCACAGTAACATGAGATGGCAGTGGACTCTGAAAGTCAAGCATATGTGAGTTTATACATTTGTTCAGATTAATCACATGTGACATAATCAAAGAAGAGTTCATCCTTAGAGGTAGAAAAGAGTACGGAGTGGAGGTAATGGCAGCACAGTGTGGGCTCATTAGCTTGTGTGCTTTACCTGCTTTAGGCCTGTTTGCTTGAAACTGTAACTATCATCATGAGAGAAGCATTCCTGTTTCACACGAACTGATTTCGGCTCCTTCAGCTGGTTGAACTCCTTAAAATCATCTGGCTCTTTCTTTATGCGCCTGTGACGTCCCTGATTTATACAAAATAAACATGGAAAGGAGTACTATGTTGCCATTAGTTGCACATAATATATTTATGCATGCCATGTTTTGAAACTAGTATATCAAATAATGAAGGATCCTACCGTAAACTCAGAAGAGGCATGAGGAGGAAGTGGAAGAGGCAGCTCGTCACTTAAATCTGCTATAGCACTCGTCAAAGCTTAACATGGATTATGTGCAACCCCAAATAACAGAAAAAAGGAAAGGAAACAGTAGAAATACAAAGATGTGGTTAGGTATTCAAGTTCTAACTCTCCATATAATTACATTTGGACCATTATAACAGTCTGTCATGTCCACTTTCTCCACTGTAGAAATACATTTTACCACATACTAAAAGAGACAAATATTTAAAAAGGTAGAGTCAGTCATTCTAGAGAAAGATTGTTGATATTTGAAATAAACACTCAAACAAATACACCCCTCACCTTGTGCTCCTTCAGAAGCTCCGCCCCCCCAAATTCAGACACACATTCATGGCTCAGTCAGAGCCACTTTGTTTGTTTCCCATTTACAGAGCCAATGCTGTGTATGAAACACCAGAATGTTTTTCCAGCACACACACAGAACGGACAGCTAGCAGACTGTGTGGAGATATTCGCTGAATTTGACAAAAAGTATATTGAACAATTTTCCTCCAGAATCACTGACTACCTTTAATGTAGTTCACACATGGGCTTGTATTAATGAAACAGCCTTACCATCTTTATCTGCACGCATCTTCTTTAGTGCCCCTTTAGTAGTTTCCTAGAAAGAGAAATAATCAAAACTAACCAGTCAAACTCAACATCTCACTGTTTATGGTAACTTAAGATGCAGACCTCAATAAGTACTAGTTTTTTCAATTTTGTATAGTGATACAACAGTATTTACTTATTTCTTATTATCTATTGTGGTTTTGTATGGCCGAAACAAGTTGTATCTGTAACCACACTCAACAGTGTGATGACAACTCTGTACAAGCATGGGGTTATAAATACAATGGAATTGAACTTGTCTCCATTTGCTTTAATCTGTTGTAACATATAATAACTAAATGCCTGTGCACGTTAACTTAATAAGCTGCTTTGTGTGCAGTCCTTAACATTTTGAAATTTGAATGTAACATGTTACAGCAATAACACTAATTTAGTTTTTAGAGCTGAACTGTCAAAAAGTGTTCCTGAACTAATGTGCTGATAAGTTGGATGTTAATCCTCTCACCAGTGAACATGGTATAATTACTAACCACAAAAGCATCAACTTTACTATATAATGTCCAAACAAACTATATTAACACTGACATACAGGTGAATTATTTTTTGACTGAATAAACAAGGATAAAATGATTACGATTTTTACATGTGTATTACTCCAAATCCCCACATACTGTTGAAGCTGGTAGTTGAATACTATTTAAAATCAAAAGTGAAAAACATCTCATAAATTGATTATTAAAAACACAATGAATAACTGGATATACATACCATCATCTGCAAGACGTCTCTGCTCATGTCTATGCAATCTGTGCTCTTTTTGTCTACTGAAAAAAAAAAACAACATGACAAAGAATAAATACTCAGACAACCAACTGATGCATATATTCATTAGTGCACATAAACTTGCTGGGCTCTTACTGTGTGACACGGCTTCCATGGTTTCATCCTCAGAGTATGTCCTGCAGAGTTAAAAATCAAATCAAACTGTTTCACAACTGATGATATCCAAATTCATGTAAAGCACAAATTCACAGAAGGACATTCATCATTTTCACTAATGACTAAAATTACCAAACCTGACTCCACATACCTCCTGACGTCCACATTATCATGAGATGCCAGTGGAGTCTGAAAGTCAAACATTCATAAGAGTTTGTATATAGACTTGTTCAGACTCATCACATGACATAATTATATTCAAGTGAGTGAATGGCTGCGTGCGTGTGTGCGTGCGTGCGTGCGTGTGTCAGCATCAAACCTTTTTCTGTGTTTTTGTTATGTTGGCAAGAATGGCTTCTGCTCTCTTAGTCACCATCTTAACACGGGCCTGAGGAAGAGAGGGATGTAAAGATTTATATGCGCTAGATGTATTGGATTTATGGTAGGGCTGGCTTAAAAAAAAAAGATTGAAATTTATCTTCGTTTGAATGATCCAATATCGATTAATAATATCCCAAATCCCATCTTTTAATGTATGCCTTTTCCTGAGGATGCTGGAAGCATTAACCCATTAGTCTTGGTTCTTTGCACAACCTGAGAGACTAATTAACCTCATTTGAATCAAAAAACATGGTGGGAGCTACTCACGTGAAGCCTAAAGGCAGATGTTTAGTTGCATTCCAGATTTAAAAATTATGAAGACAAAAAACAAACAGTAGGCAGATTTAAACTGCGTATCTTCAGTAAGTGAGTAAAAACTAGTTTCCACTGACCTCCAATTTTTTCATGGCGGTTTCATAGTCAAATTCACCATTTAGCCGCTGAATAGCCTCTGCTAAATTCTGCAGCTTTGTATCATTCTTTTCCACTGCACTGCGAACCTCCTGCTCGATCAGTGTCTGTACCTGTAGACACACACACACACCGTATTCAGTAACTGCAGATGTTTATCATATTACGCAACATATGCATTTACAAATGTAACCACGCATGATGTCAAATATGCAAAGAATAAATCTAAAATGCATTTCCACAGTCTCTGATGTTGTCTCTTACTTCAGATTGGGAGATTTTGATCTTTTTGTTACTGGCTCCAGAAAGAGTTGAATTGGTGGGCAACCTCTTCATTCTTCAAACATACAAAAACACACATACAGAATGTCAAAATGCACCTAGCTTTCAATGTGTCTTATTCTACATTGAGGAAATTAGAAAAATGGACTTTGCTGTCCTAATTTGTGAAAATATGTTAAAAAATGTAAAGAATCAAAGCAGTAATTTATATTTTGTTCAAGGACCACTGTAAAACACCTCATGTCAACTGACTGATTTGAATTAGAACAGGAGAATTTGTGGTGACTGGGGTATAACAATCTATAGACTTATACACAACACAAGTATAAGTCCAGTAGTGTCATACTGGGCAGAAGTTGTGCGATGACTTTTACTTACAATGTGGCTACAGGGGGTGTTACATCAACATTGGTCCGAAACTAGTCAAAAACACAACATTTCTGCATTGCAATACCACAAATATACCTTGAAATATCTCATGAATAACACTATAACTTTGTGTGACCTGCTGTAAAGAGAAGTAGCAACATGTTATGTGATAGCAAGTGTAGCCACTCTAGTATAGCATGCAAGTTAAAACAGCTACCTGCCAGAAATAGCACAACATGAACGTTTCAGTCTTGATATACCACTTACAGGAAAATCAGACGACAAAATTTGACAAAGTTGTACAAGCACTGAAAGTCAAGAAGAAAAGTGTGCAGGAGCAACAAACATTACAAACAGTACAATAACAAAAAAAGGAAACTTCCTGAGCAACAAAACAAGGATGGCAACATTTTTTAATTTCAACATGTTGGAACATTTCCACCCTTAAACATGCATCCTTAGCCTTGTTATATACTCCTTAGCCAGCATCGTCTCTGAAACAGCTGTAGCATGTTTCTACAAGCAAATTGTTATTTTAAAATACTTATTAAAAATTCAGTTAAGAGGTATACAACTCACATCAGATGCTCAAACATGTGTCCTATAGATTATATTGTATTTAAAACAATTTGAGTTGCCAAGCTCATCAAGCAGCAACGTGCTTCACTGGTATAAAATAAAACAGAGATTTACTCAGAACTGTTTACTTGACTTGTCAACCTAGTAACAAAATAAGCAGCAGAGGATGCCAAAGCAGTACAAACAACAACTGTATGTATGAAGTATAGTAGTATGTATGTATCAGTCAAACTGCCAGCCATTTTAAAAGCATAGAACTGTGTGGCTACAAACATTTATGAAGCTGTTTTGCAGTCGTGATGATGTTGGAGGTTAACTCACACATCCAGAAGACACAGGGCCACTTCTGAGTCAGATTTCAATCCCTGTTCTGTTTTCAGTTCACGCCACTTTTCAAACGCCTCTCCAATGTTCACTCGAGCCCTTAATTTGTTTGCTAACTTCCTGGGTGAATCTTTGGATTTCCTGCGTTTGGCGTAATTCTTTGCTCTCTCTCGAGCCATTTTTCACTCAACCTTCACTGCACTGTCAAGAGAGAAGTTGCATGCAGTTGGCAAGTGGGCTGAAGTTGTTATCAATCCAGCAAAGACAGCTAAGAAGCTGAAACCTGGAAATAACAACAGCCACTGTTAATTTTGACATAATTTCTCTACAAATTCATCCATAATAAACACTTCATTTCAGGGATGAGTAACCCTGTGATGTAATACAATGTTATTTTGATTTGTTTGCCCACAATAATATCATCATCACAAAATGATATTTTATATTACGTTATCAGTGTAACAGAGGAACTACACATAACCTTTAAAATGATTGTACATATGTATTCAGTCTATTAGGGTATTTTTTTTTATATGAAACAGTGCAAAAATGTACAGGTTAGGCAAGGAGCAACTTTCAATTCAAGCTCAACATTGCTGTATTTGTCAACTACACCATGGTTGCGAATTAGATATTAACAGTTAAGAGCATTAGTGATTCATTAGTTAGTAACTAGTTTTGCATGCCATCTTCGAAACAAGCTCACTGCTAAGAAAGCTAACCTTTAGCTAAGCTAAAACTTTTAGCAAAACATTCCACTGTGTAGGTAGCTATCAAACTGCCCATACATTAAAGTGCCATTCATATAATCATTACCTCGTCCAAGTCTACTTGTTTTGCTAGCACACACTGTAAAAAAAAAAAAAAAGAAGAAGAAGAAGAAGAAGAAGAAGAAAAATAGGTTGCTAGCATGGACGTACTCCGGTCCGGTTCGACAATTTTGGTTTCTGAGGGATGACGAAGGAATGTTCGGCAAAGATCGGCCCTATTCCGCCTCTGATTGGCTGGTACTCATCGCCTTCGTTAGTTACGTTAGTTCGGAGCCTTTAAAAGATGGTCCATTCACACATCCATGATCTGGGTTGGTTATGTTCTTCTTCTTTTGTGTTTATTGGCAGTTGGAAAAATAGCCTAGAAGTGCTTTACCGCCACCAACTGGATTGGAGCCTACTGTTCTCCCCATCATGAGACCTGACAATGAAAAGTCATGGTAATTTGCTTTCCTTAGTCACTGAAGAATTGATATTGTAATTTCTACAATGAACATGTCTGACTGTTTCTGGTTGGCTACAGTGTGTGTATTTCTAGTTGGGTGCTTTTCTATTTTATTTAATGTATGGTTGAGACCTGGCCTGGGTGACCTATTCTCAGACAAGTGATGGCATTTCCTTCCCTTTGTTCCCAGCCATCTGCGGAGCACTAAAATGTCTTTGTATATGCTAGATGTCCTCCAGTTTCATATAGGCTACTGTTTGTGCATATGTTCAAATAACATATGCACAATCATATACCCTAAGGGGACATATGTCCTAATGTCTTAACTTTTTACTTTGTAAAAATGCTCTACTTGCTCTAGATTCCTATCCTGACATACAACTTTATCCAAATGATAATTCAGCTTTTTGTCAAACCAAACCTCAAGAAATCTAATAGCTTTTACTTGTTTCATACAATGTTAAGGAGATGGGTGCGATGTTATGCCATCTTGAGAAACCAATTACTTGTGTTTTTGCAACAGATAGTTTGAATTCCCATTTACTTACCCATTTTTCCACTTCAAAAAATTGCAGTTACATTTTCTTATTGACATAAGATACACTGAGCCCTGTCATCCTCATACAAAGATTACCACACGTTGTTCAACCTGAGAGAAGATGTAATTGATTATTATGTTAAATAACTACAGATTATATACACAACCTTGCGGAGTTCCATTCTCCACCGTACATACACTTGAGTATCACTGCACCTATTCTTATATTTTCCTGTCAAATAAAAAGTCCATAACCTAATTGTATTCTCCACCGCCAATTCCCACTGACTTCAGCTTAGTAGTCGTTCTTTCCAGAGCATGTCATATGCTAGCTATCAATTTCCTCATTGGTCGGTGTTTTCCTGAGGTCTGATTCTAAGCAGAATACAGAATCCATTATAGCCAAATTCCAACAGAACCCACTTTGATAAGGAGACAAAACAGCTCTACTTTCTAGAAAATATGTTACAAGTACTATTGCTCTTCTCAGCTCAGATATATTGAAAGGCAGGTCTAACTGATCTCTTGACATCGCCCTTTTCTCTAATTTTTTTGGGATTCTATATTAACATTCTGTTTCCTCATTGCCTGAAGCTTACAGTATTAGAGGACAAATTAGGAAAGTGAAGTATGCAGGAGTTCTGGGAGATGGAAACTTGCAACACTGAAGTGCAGATGGAGAAGACAAAGAAAATGATCAGTGTTGGAAAAGTCAAAGTATCCAAAGTAGTGAGAGTGGAAGAGCAGGGGGTCGGTGGGTTAAAGGGGGTAAAATGGATTACTCTTTACAGTTAGTATGAAGGAACTGGTAGAGAACTTGAAGTTGGGGATTAGTTTAGTTAAAAGTGCTAAAGAATGACAATGAGACAATGTTTTGAGTTTGAAACAATGGTTCTTCCAGAGGACTTATACTTTGGATTCATGAAATACAGACTTAGGAAGTTCATACCAATGTCAATGAGATGTTTGCAGGATTTTGGGCATGTGGCTAATGTATGCTAAGGGAAAAGACAATGTGCTAGATGTGGTGGGGAACATGCATATGGTAAGTGTGGAGAGGGAGTGAGACCAAAGTGTTGTAACTGTGGAGGGGACTCCATTTTGGGGCTTTGAAGTGTTGAGAAGAGAGGTGGAGGTGTAACAGATTAGGAGTGAAGGGAAAAATGGTTGGACAGGAGGAGCATGGCCACAATTAAAGGTAAATGACAGTGAATATCAAGCAGGATGATAAACATTTAGTGTGAGTGATGAATGTCGCAGCTGAGGTAAAACTGGACAGATTCAAATATTTTTTAAAGCAGCAGTGCATCATCTTGATATGATGGGTTTGAAATGGGGGGAAGTGAGAGACAATCTCAGTGTGAAGAGTCACTGTGTATTGTATTGTTATTGTAATAAAAGTTTTAATGCTCCAGTGAAATATACTTTAGAACACCATAACAGAAATATATAACATTCAGCCCTCCCTTATCAACACTCTTAACCATGCCAGCTCTCCTAACATGATAACATTTGTTCTTTCAGATAAAACTGAATTATTTATCATGTCATTTTGTCTGAAATTTGTGGTGAAAAAGTATGAGTAGACTTTACATCTTACATAGCAAGCCACTCCCGAATATATCAGTGTGTTATGTGGGGCAACTGAACAGGTGGACCCAGGTGCAGACACAGATGAAAAGACAGGAAACAGGTAAAAACATATTTGTTGCAGAGCACAGTGAAGATGGGCTGCAGGCTAGGCAATGCTCTCTCTCTCTCTCTCTCTCTCTCTCTCTCTCTCTCTCTCTCTCTCTCTCTCTCTCTCTCTCTCTCACTCTCTCTCTCTCTCTCTCTCTCACACACACACACACACACACACACACACACACACACACACACACACACACACATACACAACACAACCTTGCAACCTCCTGACTGTAAATATTGAGCAGGTATGTTCCAAAGCTACACAACATTGTATAACAATTACATTTATACATTTCTGGCCAAAACTAAAATGATTCAGAGTTTCTAATTTGAAACTCAAAGCCAAATCAGAGACTTTATAAAATCCAGAAATAAAATGAAACCACTCCCTAAAAATGTATGATTGTAATCAATGAAGTCTAGAACCGAACCAGTCTTGTGTTATTATGGATAGATCTTCCACAGACGAAGCCAGATTGTGTTTTAATCTGCAATAAATCCAGATAGCAATTTATCGTTTCTCTTGAGTAGTGTAATTGGTCTTACATTTAAATTGTCCAGTAACCTTTTATTCTTTCCATGCTTGGGAATAAGGGTTATCAGTCCTTGCCTCATACTTGACATTCATTTCTTTATCTGTAAGCAGTCTGGCATTGCCTTGAATAGCAGATTTATGATATCCTTCCAAAACAATTTATACAAATCAGCTGTGAGCCCGTCGGAGCCAGAGGATTTGTTCAAGTTCTTTCAGGCTAACAGCATCCAATTTTTCTATTTTTTTCCTAATGTTTCTCTATAGAAGTATAGAGAACTTATTTTTCAATAGTTCTAGTGTCCTTGCATTCTACTCATTTTATCAGTAATTTTGTCACTACCTTATTTTCCTGTATTCTCTTCTTTAGATTGCTGAAAGTGTTCTTTTCTCCTCTCTTTATCCACTTTGCTCTTGATCTCACAAATGTATCCTGGACTCTTTTGAGATGCATATCTTCTCATTTGGATTTCAATGTGATAAGCTTTACTTTGTCCTCTGCTTTTACAAATTACAAATTCCCATTTGTTGCGCTTTTCAATTTGAGTTATTTCTTTATACAGTATTGCTTTTTAATCAAGCTGAAGTTACTTCCAGTAGCCTTTGGTTTTCCTTTTTCATTAGCAGAATTTATTTTCATTTTTATTATACAGTGATCAGTTAATGCAGCTTTGGAAAATGAAATGTCCAAGACATATTCCATAACTGGATCAGTAGCAAACCAATAATCATATCTGGATTTGCAGGTACCATTATATTTAGACCAGGAGTATTGTTTTCCCTGGATGTACACTCCTCTATATATCTACCAGGCAATTTCTACAGCTCAATAAGGCTGTTCAATCTGTGGCCACAGACTTTTCCTTGCCTCCCTATCCTTTCAGTAGTAGCATCCCAGAGAAACAGAAACCTCTCTCCCTGCACATCAGGGAATCCTTGATTCAGTGCCATATCTCCTCTTTGACAAGTCTCCAGTCAAATAAGACTACTATTCCTGTTGTCCTCCTTTTTGCTGACCCGGGGCACAATGTTGATCGCTTCTTCAAACTGGCGAGCTTTCATGGTCCAGTTTTGTTGTATGATGTCTGCTCTGATGTTTTTGTCACTATTCTCCATCACACATTTAAGTTCCAGCAACCATTACATCTTGTGTCTTTCTTGCTCCCTGATTCTCTCCTTAACCTCCTTAATATCTTTACTCAGGATTTTGTTGTGTTTCCCAGCTTGTTGATTTTTTTTCTTTCAATTCATAACTTCTTCAGCATGGAAGTGGACTTTAGTTAACAATCATGCAGCTACTCCATTTACCTTGTTCTCTGAGTTGCACCAGTTGTTTGTCAAAGTTATTTTCCGTGCTTTGATTTTCTTCCAATATGATCAGGTTTGAGACCATCATCTTTTTGTTGCATACAAGTATAATTAATATGGAACATTAAAATGATCATTTATTCTCTGTGTTGATCTGACAAACTTTACACATTGTGTGGAGACAGCTGGGTTGCCACGTACAATATTTATAGCATACATGTAGGCAGGCATTTGAGGCATGAGGCCCCTATAACTAATTCTGAGTTTCCAGTTACTCCACCTCCACTAACTGAAGCCTGACCCTTTCTAGAATTGGACCTTGGTTATTCTGTGTGGTATCCTTTTTGGAGTCGACTGCTTATAGCCTTGCTCCGATGTAAATGTATTTATGGTTGGGCTGTGTCCTCCCGTAGGAGGGATACAATGGTCACTGACTAGGGTATGCTTTCTTTCCAAAAGGTAATGCCTTGTGTTTTGATTTCACTACTACACATCTGCCAAAGGCTTTTTGTGTCTGTGTTTCTTGAGAGTTAAACACACATTGTGACCTGGGTCTTTGTAAAGTTTCTGTTGTTAACCTTCAGTCTGGCAGGTTTAATCACACTTTGGTTTTCAATTTTGGGTGATTGAATTGTTCTTTAGTAGGGATGTCATGATTTTTGAATGCTCATTTCGATCAGTTTTTCAATTTTCAGTTACTTCTCAAGACGTCATCTTGCCAGAAGTCCACGAAATGTAAACTCGCCTGCTAGACCACTGTCCCAGTTCCACTTCTGGTTCCACTTGAATGCTGCCATCCTCCAAAATGTACAAAACCCCTTAACCTTAACTAGTCATTGATATGGTAATGTTGGTTATAATTAATCGTTTAATTATTAATCAGAGTTCCAAATTGATAGTTTAGTATATTTGATGTGACTTAATTATTTTGCTATCAATTTTCTCTTTTCGAAGGGTGGTGACCTGAGGTGAATTGAATGCAAGTCAAATTCTGTTATTTAATAAAAAGATTGATTATTTCAGATAGTTTTTTAAGCTGTTGCACCCATAGTGCAGTAAATTAGATTCTGTTTAATTCCCATGTCAGCCAGACTTTATCACAGTGTTTAATGAGAAGCTTTTTCTTTAACTCATTAACAGATTTGGCACAAAGAAAATGTATTTAGTGTATATTACATTTATTGAGATTGACATCAGAAGGGGGCAACAAGAAAAAAAAAACCCAAAAAACATCTGTAACTTCTTGCAGAGTCCCTTGGGTCTTTGTTACTGAGTCTGCTGGAAGTATGCCCAATCTGTTTTCACCAAGTAGAAACAAGTTCATTCTTTTCAGCAGTGTCTTCCAGAAGCATGCAGCAGCTAATTCTGTAACTCAAAACTAAAAAAATGTGTACACATGGCATCGTTTTTTGTCAGTCCGCTGGGTGTCAACAGCAGAACACTTGTGACATGTGTATAGCAGTAATCTTGCAGATTACAGAAGCTGCCAATGATGATTTAGACTTAAGCTAAAAATTAAGAGCTTGTTTTTGTATTTTAATTTGTCTCAGAGAATAAATGCAAAACCTTTTGGATGAATGAAAATATTGACCATTTCAACACATCTTCATTCTCAAGTGAAATGAGACTCGTTATCAATTTGAAATTAATACATCATTAAGCGTTACATATATTTAACTGCAAAAATGTTTAAAAACAGATCCCCATGAATACAGTTTTGGCAACAACTCCTATGATTGAATGTTTACTTGACTGATTATTTTCAGTGTGGTTTATAATTGTTTGTATAGGTCTACAATCACTAAGCTACAGTACATCAATGACATAAAATACATACAGGAAAAATACAATCATAACCCAAAATGTTTCCAAATAGAAATCAAGAGTAGGGCTAATATTAACTCATCTCTTAGAAAGTGATTGCTGCAGTTTCCTCTTCCAGCCTATTGTACAGCAACTACTTACTCAACACAAGTTAAAGGGGTTGACTGAAAGACAAGAACTTGCATGAATTGGAGGCTTAATAATCAGTGAAACATTCTTAAGATGACAACTTTATAAAAACATATGGTCAACAAATATCACAATCTTGGCCTCCAATATGTTGTTTTGATCATGTTCAAGTATCATCTTGAGATAGCAGAGCAAAATCTTTTACTTCCATTTCTTTTCCCTGAATCTTCATCATTGGTGAGCTAGTGAGTTACCAGGCTCTGTGGTCCAAACTTTGCCCAACATGAAAATATTTCTATAACAATATAACCCAGTGCACATCTGAAGATGCATATAGTTGAACTGGGAACTTTCTATGCATTATTTGTTTCTTAGAAATGTTTCAGGTCCTAGCAGCTACCAAGTTAATACCCAGCTGGTCTGCTTTAAATGTTCCAGCCCCAAACCACCACCAAGAAAGAGGAAAAGAAAACCGCTTTACACAGTGCTACTGTGGGAGCAAACATTAACTCTACACTGTCACAAATGCTGTAGTTACAAGTTATTCTGGAAATTGGTGGCAGATACAATACAGTAAAGATTTTATTTGTATTAAATGTCAGATCACATGTGCACAGGGGTGTTAGATATGTGTCAGTAATAGACCAAATAAACAGTAGCCTGACCAGAGTGGGAAAGATATGTCAAGACTCAACTACTTCATACATCCTCAGTCACATGATGCTAAAATACACTACAATGGTTTAAATAAATAGCTTTTGTATTTTTTCAGTGAAGCTGTTAACAAAAAAAAGTATAATAATAACAAAACATATTAATAATAATAAATGATAAGAAATAATGTTCTTATTTCAAGTTTGTATGTTTCTATTCTCTCATTTTAAATCCCAAATATCACAGCACATCATTGGTTTCTTTTCACCATTAAAACACAAGTCAGTAACATAAGAATACAAACAATGGGTTAAAATTTCTACATATCTCAACTACTTTCTTCACTACACGTCCTGTATACTATGGTTAACATAAGATTCTTTATTTTTCTCTTTTTTCTTTATAATTTTAGCATTTCAGTCTTAGACAGATTTTTGGGGGCAATTACCTGAACTATACATAGACAGCAAATATGTACAAAATAAATTCTGTTGACTATAGCTTCACAAAAAAAAATGAAAGTATGGACCCTTCAGAAAGTCCAGGGGCTGTATCCCACTAAGACAAAAGTCCCCACTTGTCTTCTTCAACTTTTATCCTTATTAATCAGATGTTTCAGACAAAAGTTGCTATGAATGGAGTTGGAGGGAAGCAGAAGACAATGAGAGAAGAGGAGGAGACAAATTAGTGTGCTGCAACACAGCTCTTGTCCTGTGTAACGAAACATGGGCAGGCAGTAAAGGAAGATGATAGTAAAGGTATGTTCTCACTAAATTCAGCAATGAGCCTCAGCTAGATTACCTTGAAAGGCAGCTGGATTCAAGATCATGCAATCATGTGAGAATCCAGCTTGTCAGGCTACAAGTTATGCACTTGTATTGGACCAATCAGCGTCTTGTGAGGATTCTTGCCTGATCTTGTGATCTCATGAAATCCAGCTGCCTCTCAAAGTAAGATGGTGATACACAGATGGTTCATCCAATCACCTGCCAATCAAGTTGGAGTTTTTGAAATTACCCTCCCTTTTCCAAACAGTTGCTGAGGACGACTTCTCAGATGGTTCTGTGTATCAAACCATCTGGCATATCAGGTTATCAGATAGATGCATCCTTTTCATTTATATGTAGAGCAGTGAGTGAAGAATGCAAAAAGGTGAGTGCGTGCTCCGGGGCATTTGCATGGAGTAGATGTGACCCCAATTTTACACAAATTAAACTTTACGAGCACAGTGTACCTAGCTAGCAAAAGTCAGATTACACTTTTCAAACTAAAAATTGTTGACTGAATGTGAATTAAAGCCACATACACAATAATAACGAGTAAAAGTAAATACTTTCCAGAAAGACATTTTAGTTGCCATGGGGGAGTCGTCATGCATCTTTTCCACATTCAGTGAGAACAATATACCATCAGGAAAGAGAAGGGCGTGGACATTGGGTCTGCAGTAAAAGGGGTTTCTAAGTGTATAAGGTGGAAACAAATGTAACGCTGAATGCTTTATTGGTGTATTATTTGGTTGAAATTATGGTGGATTCTTCTTTATCTGCAGTGATATTTTAAAATCTACGTGTTAGAAAGCAAAAGTGTGCATACATGTTTGTTGAAAAAATTGTATGTCTCTACGCATATATGTCCAAGTGTTCCTATTCATATATTGGGAGATCTGCGTGCCTAGAGTTCAAGACCATCACATCATTTGCGTTTCCTGAGCACCAAGTACATGAGGCCACTGATGAGAGTCATGGGGAAGCTAATCCATGCCAGGATATAGGAGGATCCATAAATGCCTTTCTCAAGACTAGGCAAGTGAAAGGATGATTTCTGAGCCGTGTAGATAGACGCTCCAATCATCACGCACAGAGCTGACAGGAGGAGAGAGGGTGAAAATTAGACAAGGTATTTTATGAATTGATGTCATTCAAATGCTGAGATATGCAATCAGCCAGTGGGGCCACTTAAGTTTTATTTTGCCTCACTTAGCTCAAGACATCCCTTGTTATATACTGTTCTGCAGTCACAAACTGAGATTTAAAGATTTTACAGTCGGCTAACCTCAACTAGCTTAACTTTCCCTTTTCTCCACACTGAAATGGCTGGCTTATTTTGGGTGTTATCCATGATCAACTATGCATTCCTAAGTTAGATAACATAACTTTAAAGCTGTGTTGGCTGAGTGCCAACTAATGGGAAGTTTACTACATTGTGCCACTGTTAATTGGTTGACAGGGTTGTACTTGTCCTGGTTGACAACATAATTTAACACCTTGGATGGGACTCTATATAGTCTTGGGCTAAGACTGCCCATCAAGTGACTCAAGTACACATAATTTAAATCAACAACACAGACATTGCCATGTTTTGTTGATGTCAAACTGCAGAATAACCTTATTCAATGCTGAGTATCAAGCCAAGCCATTTGTATGCGCATGTGTTTCAGATCTTGGCTGCATTAAGACCGCATTTTAATATTTTACATTCAGAGATGGTCGGCTTGCATTTTTATCCAACCTCAGAAATGTATAAATCTTGCCACAAATTTGGGAACTGCGAGGACTATCATTCATTTATGACAATCGTGGCTGACATGCACTCACAGACAAACAAGTAAGTATCGGTGGCGATTCGATCGGTAGTTGAAAACAACTAGATAAATGTTTGTGTGTGTCACTTACAGGCCAGTAGCTGGATAATAGCAGTGAAAACGAATCTCTCCCCCTGTTTGAGCCTGAACAGCTGAAGAATGAAGACAAAGAAGCTGACGCAACATAACATGGTGGCCAGGATCATAGTAGCCTGGACTGCCTGCAGATAGGCTGAGGAGAGAGAGGAGAGGAGATGTTACAATACAAACAAACTTGCAAAAGCTACATAGAGTTAAACACTGCCTTACCTGCATCAACAGTGTGGCTGTTCTCTATGGGGAAGCAGGTGGAATTACAGGAGTACCACAAGTCAGTGTAGATCAGTTCCCGTCCAGTTTGAGACACCACCCACCATGCCTGCATCAAGGCACAGAAAAATGGTTAAAATAGTGAAAATTGCCCTGCTCTGTGTCAAATGTATGTCTATTCATGGTTTATACTCACATTGTTTATGGTTGAAACAAAGAGGAGGATGGTTGCGGCCACATGGAAGAGGATGATGAAAGCTAAGATAATTAACATGGTTGTCCTTCTGTTTGGCTAACTTGTCTGCTGATGTGTTGCCCGTTGGTCAGGCCAGAGAAATATCTTGCAGGCTGCTTCAGTGGCTGTCTGTGTCTCTCACTGACTGATTGTCAATGTGCAGAATTTGCGTTTTGGCTTTTGGTAGGTGACAGTCTCGCTTGATGATTTCGTCTTTGTGTTTATGCTGGTTGTCAAGCAGGCTGGTTTGCAGGCCAATAGTCAGGGTTGGATCAAGGTCTGTCACATGAAAGGAGTCTGTCAGGAGCAACATACAGATGTATTACTTTAGTACCACACACAAACACATAAGGAAGCTTTAACATTGTCGCATGGGAAAAAACTTAGTTGTATGTTCAGGATAGATTCAGCATTCAGCATCTATGCTGACTTCAACAACTGTTACAGAGCCACTGTGCATCTTTGAATTGTGTAAATATTTTGTGAGACTCCAAACTAACTGAGAGGCAACAAATATAGGATACAGTGCCATTCAAGTAGAGTTCATGTGTACGCACAGCAACTACATCTGCAACCAATTACCAAAATACAACATTTCTATACACAACTGTGAAAAATGCAGCCCATAGAAAATGGCTAGAGAAATATTTGCAGTCTTAAAGTCTTCCCTCAAATTACAGATAATGCCTCTGAGATGTGAGACAAAGTGTGTATGTTAGGTCTATATGCATGCCTCCCAACTCTCTGTGTGTGTGTGTGTGTGTGTGTGTGTGTGTGTGTGTGTGTGTGTGTGTGTGTGTGTGTGTGTGTGTGTGTGTGTGTGTGTGTGTGTGTGTGTGTGTGTGTGTGTGTGTGTGTGTGTGAGAAACAGAGAGACAGAGAGAGCTGTATCTGCACAATTACAGTATGTGGGAGTATGCTGTTTACTCTGCAGTGATTGAAGGCCTTAATCCTGATTATGACCTGTTGAGGGAAGCGGGGAATTCTCTGTTTACATTTTCAAATGAGCAATCCGTGTTTTCTGCTGTCAGGATGGACCAGAATATAACACGCTCTATTAGCATAGCAGTGTTAGCCAACAATGCCAACAATGCCGGGGCACCGAGATACTAAAAATGAGGTATTATGTGAGAAGTCAAGGGTCACATATGAGAGTTACATACAGCAAATTAACATTTGTGACATTGGCATTTATAGCATTACAACATAAGCTAAATATCCAGAAATATATGGCTTCAGAAAACATTGGGGGTAGCAGCTATGCTATTTTTGTTGATATAACTTACTGCATTCAGAATCCCAAGTGTTTGTCTATCCAGGAAAAGGTGTCACTCTGCATATAAAATGATTAATCAGCGTTTAACAGTCATACTGCTATACACGATCACATAATACACAATTCTGAAAACTAAGATATAATTCTGTCCAGCAATACTGTTTTAGCAGTTATTTTTTAACTTAGTGACATCTCTGATATCACTTTGATTGTAGTATGCTCTCTTGTGTATACTGTACACATCAAACTATCCCACACATAAACCTATACATGTGCATACATATACATGTGATTTTGATTTTGTAACTGCCTGAACTCCCACACAAGTGAACACTTCAGAAGTTGAGCAGGCAGGGGCATAAACATGTTTAAAAGCACATGTTAGTGCATACACGCATGCACGCATGCGCGCGCGCACACACACACACACAGCCAGACAACAGGGGAATTAGTCCTCTCCGCCAAAATGGAGTCACAGTAAAAACAGCCTCTCCCTGTCGACAGGAAGCAGGCCACAGTTTTTGTGTGTGTGAGCATGTGGCTGTGGGGTGTTGCCAGAGGACAGGCCCTCCCTGTCTGAGGTGCAGGGGAAGGGGATATAGGGGGTTGAGCATCAAAATAAAGATATACTCTTTCATTCATGAGACATAGTGTTTAAGGTTTAGGCAGGAATGTAAACAGCGACTTCTTTTCCTAAGCCAAATGTTCCTGATCACAGTGGTCTGAGAATGAAACTGAAGACACTCTAATTTGCACCTGAACCATTTTTCAATATTGCACAAGAGGAGCAGACTTTTATCATGTGTAGGCCTGTATTTGTATACATGTAATATATCCTTAAGATACATCATATGAAGCAATGCCAGTCTACAAAGGTCTGTATATAGTAGATATAGTGCTATGTGTTTCGTACATATATAAAACATACCTAAAAGTGACTATGATCATTAAAGACAATATTTTATGAATTATATACAAAGCATATGCATAGTTTATCATATATGATAAATTGTTGTGTATATGAGTGAGCATATTTTAGTGTATTAGTTAAAGGTCACACTGGCAACTGTAAGTTGGTCTGGCTTTTGCAAAATAAAATATGTGTAAAACTTCCAAGCAAGCCAAGGTAAGAACCAACAATTGAATTCACTATCTATTTCTAAGCATCTCTTAGGCGTTTGAATGTATTCCCAAATGCAGGAACATTCTTTCGAGCAGCAAGTAATCTCCTGGACATGTACGCACACACATGCACACACATGCACACGCACACACACGCACACACACACACACACACACACACACACACACCTGAATCTGATTCTGTCTGCAGTTGCCTTCTTGTGTCAGGGAGGAGAAGAGGAAGGGAGGAGCATGGGAGGAGCCAGAGAGAGAAAGAAGGGAACCCCATTGGAGGGAAATGGAGGGAAGAGAGAAAAACAAAAACACAAGCGTAAACGCAGACACACATATATACTCTGATGTAGACACACACACACACACACATACATACATACAAAACCGCGAATACCTAGCAGACAGCGTCGGGATAATTAAGTTAATTTAAAGAATACAGATAACAGACATAAGTCTGTATGTCGTATGTGTTTCTTGTGTAAATTATATATATATATACCTCTTTGTGTGTGGTTGCATTGTAAAAAGGATTTATCACTTTAATTGGCCAAACTGTAATTATCATAATGAAGGGTAATTATCCAAAAACTGCAATTTTACTGACTTATTATTTATCATCTCCTTCTTTTAAGAAACATAATTGGCTGTAAACACTGACTTTATATGGCCGCTACTTTGATTTCATTCAAGTATAATATAATAATAATCCCATTATAATGAGTATATCTATTATTTTCAAATAGTGTACCAAATATGCTCTATTATTGCTGTTTATAATCGGTATATGCTACTCTCTTCATCTCTCTTTGCGTTTTTGGTTTCTTTTGTGCTGTCCCTCAACTCACACACACCCTTTCAACAGACACACATATTACCCTAAAAGTGGAGCCCTGGATTCCCTAGGGATCCTTGAGAATGGCATGGCCTTACAGAGGCTTCACTCAGCACTGATAGTAAAGTGTGAAAACACCAATGCTCACCTCTGACACCAGGCAACAGCTGCACACACACACACACACACACACACACACACACACACACACACACACACACACACACACACACACACACACATACACACATACAATCATATCCACATGCATGCCGTATACATTAGCCTCGCTAGTCTGGTATGCATAACATTGATTTCACAGATCTCATGCCTTATCTTTACAGACATATGCACACATATGGTAACAGCTGTGGTGTCAATCAACAGAACAACAGAACAGTCTTCATCATTTAATTTTGTTATAATTCTTTATTATGTATTCATCACTCTGGTCATTAAGGGATTATAATCTAGATTACAACGCACTGATGCTGATGCTGCCCAGTGAAGAAAAAAAGAAAAAGAAAGCTATAAAATACTATTTTTCAATGTGAGACTAATGTTTTTAGAGCTTTATAAAGTAGGTTTATATCTGGTTTCAGGGGTTTTATGTTCACTCAACACATAAAAGAATAACGGAAATTGTCTACATTACTAAGAAAAGGAGCATTTTTATCCACTGTTTTGTTACGTGATGTCACAGTTTTCCTTTATGTCAGGATTTCAGCAACCCAATCACACGCAGGGCTGAGACAGATACATGCTGTGTAATCACAGAGGTACGTCAGGGTGATAGATTCTATCAGACTTCAGCCGCCTCGCCTGATACACTCACTGACAAACAGGCACAAATGCTACCATTCCTCCTCTCCACTCAGCCTTATAATAGGAGGCTGGGGGACTCAGTGCAAGAGTGCAAGTGTGTGTGTATGTGTGTGCCGACTAGTTCCCTTGCCTGGTGGAAAATGCTGACTTTTAATGTCCTTTTTTTACTCTTTTCATAAAACACAAAGCCACAGACTTAACTGGGCCTCTGACTCTCACTCCCCCGTCTCTCTCACTGTCCCTCTCTCATGGTGCGTCTCTCTCTCTCTTTCTGTCTTTGGCCATGGAAAAACTGATTGAGGAAAAGAAAAGGCAAGAAAGCTTCCAGTGGAGCCCTCTGGCCCCTTATGAGGTTGTACAGCTGAGGCTGAAATGCAACATTTCCTCCTCAAAAACGTGAGTGTGCTGTGATTCACTACAGGGGGATATTCAGTCTTGAGAGTTTTATTTTGTTTTGCATGGACATTTATAATATGTCTATAGCACTATAAACAAATGAAACACTTGTATGAGACCACACCTCATATTTGTTCTAGTAGTACAAAACTGGTGGAAAAACAAAATGTCAAAGGAATTTTGAAAATCTAAAAAAAACACACTTGTTAAAACCTGTGTTAATTACAAAATGCTTTATAGGGAACAACATTAAAAGCTACAATTTGCAGTAACAGCTTATACAAGTGTCTGTTCTGCTGCATCTGAAGATAAGTTATTTTGCATTGTAGTTATACTGTAGGTGTGTCAAGCATTGCCTGCATAACTTGCTTAGTATTTTTGTTCTGAAGGCTCAAAACTAACCACAGTATCAGCTTAGGTCTAAGTCATTATCCAGAAGTCAGTGTGCGTGCGTGCGTGCATGTGTATGTGTGTGAGCCAAGGTTTATTTTGAGAGAAAACACAAAAGGCTCATCTTCCCTACGTGTCACCAGAACAAAACACAAAGCTTTGTTTAGGGAAGACCACAAAAAAACCACAGATACACACACACACACACAAACACACACACACACACACACACACACACACACACACACACACACAGGCACAAATATATACACACATATAGTTTGTTTAGGATGTATGAGCAGCAATCTCAGAGAATGCTGAGGAAGAAGAACAGAATTATAAATAAAATCCCATTTCCTAATTCAACAGCTACATTATTTTTACATTACAGATTTAAAAGAATAGCTTTTATCAAGAAGAACAGTGTCTAGAAAAAAACGGTTATAGTGTGGCTTGAGGGTGTCACCAGAGGATAGGCTATCTCCTAATTTAGGGGCAGAATCCAACACAGTCCACTTTTCTTGACCAAATATTGTGCATCAGGCTAAACTGGCTGTCCTGTTTTAAAGACTCCTTAAAATGCAGCCAAAGAATATCATCAATGCACCATAGGTCCATCCTGAGAGGTTAGCCATGTCATGTGAGGAGACTCAGGCTCCGTCTGTCTCTTTCAGAGTTTCCCCTGAATTGAGACACACCTGTTGTTACCTAGTCTCAGTTTCTTGTTATGTTCAACTAGGGCTGCAACTAATGATTATTTCCATTATTGATTCATCTGTTGACTATTTTCTCAATTTATCAATTAATTTGTCAACAGTTAAACAGTTAAAAGTATTATAATTTCTTAAAACCCAAGGTGATGTCTTCAGATGTCTTGTCTAATCATCAAATTCCAAAGATATTCAGTTTATGATCATGAGTGACATACAAAAGTTTCAAATCCTCAAAAAATGAGAAGCTGCAATCACAAAATATTTAATTGTATTTCAGTTTTACCTCTAGCAGATCGCAGGGGAGCTGGAGCCAGTCTCAGCTGACATTGGCGGGATAAGACCTGGACAAGTCAGTTTTAGTTTACTGTTAACAGTATCATGCTATCATGGCCAACATCAAATCCCAACACAAGGTTTGTTGTCATGAAATCACAGCCAATAAGGGTAGTTAAGGATGTACCATATGGGGTAATAATGCAATACGTGGATTATTTCAGTCTACTGGATTGAAACTCAGATTCCATTACAAGATTGTCACTTCATTTTTTCCAGATTCAAAATAAAGGAGAAATGGTCCTTCCTTTTTCTTATTAAACAAGAACTGTGCTTATTGAAAGGATAGCATATTAAGCTGATACATTTGTTACAAGTATCTTTAAGTGCAGCTGTAAACATTTGAATATAAGATGTTTAGAAAACACAGACCAAATGTTAAAGTGAAATACCAGTGAATATATGCAGCATTCACAGCTCAAATTGACAACAACACTGTTACAAACAACTTTGTATAATGGTCATGAGACTGTTTTATTACTAGCAACACAAGCCTAATAACTTGATATTTACTACATCTTTTATAATAAATCCAAAATCTATGAAAGGCTCTGGATTGTCTATATAAAGTTATATGGGACTGGCTTGGTTAAAGGCTTTAAAATTCATTCATTTATAATTATAATAATAATAATTCATTTATTTTAGTTATGTTGAAATGTGTACTATTTGTCTAATTTGTACTTTTTTAGTGAATTGAGAAACCACACTTCAGATATTGTCCAGCACAATGAAGTATTGCAGAGGACCGGGTTTAGTAATCAGGAACCTAAAAAGTGGACAGATGCTCACAAAGACACAGACGTGCAGGCAACACAGACATCTTTCCTGCTGGGTTTAAAGACGAGGAATTCTTTCATGTTGGACACCACCATGGTTATTGTGTGTGTGTGTGTGTGTGTGTGGGGGGGGTGTTAAGTTGTCACAAACATTCCTAATGTGACAGCGCTGAGTAATGAATCCCACATGGCAAAGAGAAGTTGGGGAACACCTAAGGCCTCCACTAACCTCTCAACACACTTCTCATCCCTCCGACCTCCTCCTATTCTTCTCTCAATCACTTGTCAAAGTCACACTTGTCCTTGATAGTTTTCATCTGTCGGCACCTTTTGAAAGCTCTACCTAAGCTATCCCCCTGACTAACCCTCCTGCTATCAAATATCCCACACCTCTCTGCTCCCACTGCATTTCGGGATGACTGAAAATACTTCCAAATTAACACTGGCACTGTGCCTTTAAAACTCTTGGACCCTTGTGTCACATCACATCAAATCAGAGAGAACAAGGCAGTAAACACTTGGGGAGCTATGGTACATCAGATGGAGAAATTACCTCTGCTTGAGGAGAACTTGAAGGCTAATGAATGTATCAAACTACGGTTGAGCTCAACTCTGGTGGAACTCAAACACCCCACCTTTATATGACTCTCTTCAGGCCAGTCTAGAAGTCTACTGTGCTATCCAATGCACCACACAGCAAATTTCCTGTAATGGCTACAACAATATTTGAATGGACCAATGGCAAGTTTGGCAAATTTCTGTTGATAACAGTTTCCATCAAAAAGTTGCCAGAGCACATGCTCCTGTTTAAACTTTAATTCATTCAGCTGTCTGCATGGTTGCTTAACATAATTCTTTACATATTTGTATGTCTGATGATTGCTGGGCTCATGAAACTAAATTCAAAGTTGGAGAAGAAGACAAGAGAAGAGAAGAGAAGAGAAGAGAAGAGAAGAGAAGAGTTTGACATTATACATAGCTGCACTATAATATATAAAAATGAATGAGTTGAGGTGTGTTGGTGTTGTTTTCTTCCTTTTCATTCATCATAAACTTTCTCTAATACATCTAGACTGCTAATTTCAATGTGTGTGACATCACTGATGGAGTGGATTTTCTTGAATTTGCTCTTACACAATTTAAAGTGCACGTTGCAACATGGAGTATTCCAAAATCAAAGTTTCATAATATCCCTTCTACTCCGTTTTCATCCATCTCTACCTTTTCCCATGTCGGAATCTGTAATCACCTGACAAAAAAGATTTGTGTGTTTGTGAACTCTGCATGTCATATGATGTTGAATCCTCAGCACACTTCCAAAAAGGAAAGGTTTTCCACTTAATTTGTTCTCCATCAGCCTCCACGCAAACAGTGCTGATTAAGGATGAGTCTCAACCTCTGTAACCAAGTCTAAAAAATCTCTAATCATGTAGAGCCTGGGCAAAGTGGGCTGATTTCAACCACAAGAGGGCGCCCCCATGAAGTCAGTATGTTATCAACGGTCTCATCAGAACTAAAATGCATATGCATTAACTCAGTAATGCAAGAGTGGGTTAACAGCAGCCTATAACCCTAAGTGGATATAATGTACTTTAAGACCTACTTTGCTCAGTTCAAAAATTAATTATATTCATGTGATCCAAAAATAGAAATGCAACCATTAGCGTATTAAACAAACACTACAGGGAACTTTAAGTTAAAGAAGAAAAATAATAACAGTATGCAATATATAAAACGATAGCTACAGCTACAAAAGGCCATTATAATATCTTTTGAATAATTAGTGTGGTCATTTGGGAAGGCTTAGTGCATTAAGTTCACTAAAACGTCTAATGAGCAATCCAGCAGACACATTTCTTTGAATGACACGCATTTCCTGCACCCATTGAAACATAAAAAGTTAATCTTCCTTCGCAACGCACTAAGTATTCATTCACTGCACTCAGACAAATTAATTTCATACACATACACACACACACACACACACAGGGTTGGCTGACAACGCCCCTTTCATTTCCACCGTCTGAGAATTGAAGCCACTCCGCAGAAGCTGAGTTATGATCTACGTTAAAATTAAAAATTAAAAAATACCCACAGGGGGAAACACGACAGCAAGAGCTCCTCAAAAAATCCACTGTATTAAATAAAATAAACCCCATCCTAAAATAATAAAGCGATAGGAGACTGCTACACAAATATCCCCACAGAGTGCGGATTATTTAGGAATGCTTAACCACAGCAGTACAAGGATATTGAACAATATAAACTCACCACAAAGACATTTTCAGTAATTATAGGAGTATTAGTGGTTAATTAAAAAGAGATTTCACATACTGTGCTGTGTTTGAAAATGACATATATCACTTACAAACTACAGACAGTTCAATGCTGCATTCAAACAATATGCAAACTAAGAATTAAGTTTACCTACCGAGTTTGGAGTTAGAAGGAGACAAAGCTGTGTGTTCAGTTCCAGAGGTGTCAGTGTGGATTTTTTTTTTAAGGGGGGGGGGATTAGGGGATAATAAATTGAGAAAGTATTGCAAGAAACAGCCTCCAAACGTGACAAAACAGCAGCTGGAGATCCTACTAGTGATACCCCCCCAAAAAAGTTAGAGACGCACGTTCTCCTGCCCGGTTGTCGGGAACGCGCGCGGGGGAGGCGCTGAAGATGGGGATGGGTGTGGTTTGGGATTTAATATGCTGTTAGAGGCGCGCGCGCGCGCGTGTGTGTGTGTGTGTGTGTGTGTGTGTGTGTGTGTGTGTGTGTGTGTGTGTGTGTGTGTGTGTGTGTGTGTGTGTGTGTGTGTGTGACAAACTTTTTTAGGCTCTGCGGGAAAAGTGTACAAAAAATCATCATGGGGAGTCAGAGGTGAAGAGTGGAAGTCTGTTTCCTGCACATGGCTGACAGCCTTACGGGGCAAAAGGGACTACAGAGGGCAGAAGAAGGAGGCCAGACAGAGAGGGAGACAAAAGGAAATTAAAGGGATGAAAGGGGATGAAATGTCAAGAAGAGGAAGGCATGGAGAGAGAATAATGAAAAGGAGAGAGGGGGGAGCAAGGGAGAGGGGAAATGGATAAAATAGAAATGAGCAGAGTTTGAATATAATATTCTTCCTACTCTGATGTACATATTTGCCATCATTTTAAACCCCCTTCACATGTATATCTATATATAGACTTAAACTTCACATCAATGAGTGTCACTATACACCCAGTTTTCCTCCTAGAGACACTTTTTCATTCATATAAAGGTCCAAGTGTTGAAGTCACTTTCGTATGCCTTGTGTTTGTATAACCCTTGACTGCTCTATTTGTATTCTTATTCTCCAGGGAATACTCCTTTTTTCACCTCCCTGAACAAGCTAGGCAGCACTGAGAGGTTTTGTATTTTCTGTTGGTGAAGTTTGGTTTTCTGTATAGGTGGCATTCTTTTCTTCATTGCCTAGTTGGGGGGCAATGCTCATTGTACAGCTAATATTAACTAAAATATTGTCTATTTCTTCCAAAATACTACAGAGTAACTGCCGCGACGTAACATGTTTTCCCACACTTATGTCCATGACTTTTATTGCCCGGCTATAGCAATCAACAACATATCAGATCAAATACATTTCCTTTCCGTCTACCAGCTTCCTTTTCTGCAATCAAGTTTTACCCTCCATCCTCTCTCCGTCAAGCCCCTTCAGCAGCACTAAATCACTTTTACGGCAGTTTCTGCAGTCATTCTTATATACAAAGAGCATATTTGTTAAGAGTCAAGGATATCATGGATCATCATCTTTCCAGGCCCATCTTTCTACCTCTCTGACATGTCCCTTTTTATTTATTTTGTCCAGTGTATGATTTGACTAAATTGTCTGTTTTTACGTTGTTCTGCGAAATTTCACATAGTTATTCATCTCAGTTGGACCAATTAGCCTAAACGAAGGTCAGATATATAAATGAAGGTCTGTCAAAAGGTCTGTAAAGAATCAAATGAATCAAATAACTGGTGCCGGGGCCATATATACATTCTGAGCTCCATCAGTCCTGCGCTATCTATCATAAACAATATTCTATTCCAACTCAATTATTTTTCTACTCCTTTTTTGTACTTGTCAGATTCACCGGATAATAGTTTGTAATAATCTACTTGAGATAGTGTGAATTGCCTGTGCCACACCCATCACTAAATTCATATTAGCTCTGGGGTTGAGTTGACAAACAACTCTCCCATCAAGTCTTGCCATGTGCAATAATTGATAACTGAAAAATCAAAATTGAGCTGAAACCTCAACAATTATTGAATGGGCAAAGGTATTTATTTACGTTATGACAGCAGGATGTCAGGTTTTTTTGTTGTTTTTGCCTTGTGCTTGGTGGTCCGAGGTGACCATTGTGACAGAATGGGGATTCTTTAGTGGAGTAAGAAGGAAACGATTTGTCAGGGCAGGCACGAGGTTATGAAGAGGGCATTGTCAAGGCTTGTTATGCAGCACATAATTCTTTGCATTTTCCAGGCGACCACAACACAGGACTGCCGTGGCTGCCTGATGGAATGAACAGGAATCACCCTGCCTGATGCAGACTGTTAGAAAACTATACTTTTTGAGTAAATGTGAGCTTGCAAGTACATTTAATTACATTGGAGGCATTAACTGTGTCATGTCTGCAAATGCAGGAGCATGATTGGCACAGCACCACAGTGGTCAACCTCTGATGTGATATAAAGCATGAACGAGTCCTAGTTTGTCATGGACTCATAGTTATGTGAATCTTTGTGTTGTTTTATTATGGTACACATTTGTTGTTTGGTGCTTTAGGTCATTTGGTTTTGCTCGTTTGTTGTTTCACTTTTCTTTGAGGGTCTTTCTGGAATTCTTGGTTGGCTTGCGGTGTTTTTTCCTGATTTGGGTTTGCTGTGTCTTCCTCGTGTGTTCCTTCCTCCTGTGTTCATGTGCTCCTCCTCACACCTGCCCTGCGTTAAGTTTGTTAGCCCTGCCTTATCCTTAATATTTTCCCCCAGCCTTCTCACCTGCCCTGCATCTTAGCTCTGCCCTACTCCATGTGTCTTTCCCAGCCAATCAGCTCCCAAATTGCCCTTGTGTTGGGCCGTCTGTTCTCTGTTGTTTGATTAGTTTTCTGCTCGGTCTTTGTTGGATCCTTTGTCTAGTTTTGTCAGTTTCTTGTTAGTTTTTTCATTGGTTCTGTTCCTGCTCTTTTGGTTTTTGTTACATGTCTAAAGATTCTAAACCTTTTCCTCAGCCTTGCCTTTGGTCTCCGCTAAGGGTTCCATCTGCTCCTCTTTCCTTGACATGGTTACAGAAAAAAAGCATATACACCAGCTTCTATTGTCAGGAATTAGATTGAGCATATGGCAAAGCTAATATGATTCTTTACACAAGCCTCAGGACATCCCACTCTTGTTGCTGTGTAAGAAAAGCACGTTACCATGGCCAAAAATGTGTAAATGTATAAGAATCATCACGTAACACATGCATACTCTGTAAAACACACACTGTGTTGCAGTGGGTGCAGACAGGAGAGGAATGGATACAATCTTTAAGTTGAGCTGATGATGCCACTTTAGCACTTGATACAATGGACTCTCTCTCTCTTATTCACAGTCATTCTCAGACACTGACACACAGGCCACACACAACCACACTCACTGCATTTTGTGTCTCCTATCTACATGTTTGTATAGGGTTTTTTAAAATCCTATTTACAACTAAAGTGTAGGATATCTCTATAAAATGGTTACTGATCTGTATCCTGATGGGTGATGTATTTCTATCATTTAAAAAAAGTTTAAAAGAGATCCAAGATTTTCTATGTTTTTTTATGGCGGTAGAATGGAATCATAAACACGGATGCCACAATTATTGTGTCTTTTGTTCTGTCCGTCACTTGTGGGTCAACCTGCTGCATGCTTGTTGCTCATTTCAACATCACATCACTGTACATAACATCAAACACACACACACATACACACAGGCCCGCAGCTAAATTGCCTGTTTAAACAACAAAGCGGTGCCATCATCTTCAGCTCCTCAGGCCACCGACTCCGCTACCACAGCTCTCACCCAAACACACTTTCACGCACATACTCATACACAGGAGTGGTGGAAACAGGTTCAACCTCTCTGACGGGTATCGGGTGACCACCACACAGGCAAACGTGGAAAAAATAGACATAAATCACCATACACTGTAATTCACTGTAGACATATCAGTTGCCTGCTATTCTTATAGACCTACAGTTGAAAACAATAAGGTGCACCCAGTAACCCTCTAATAGAGCTTTTAAGTACAGTTTGGTAGCTCCCCTTGGGCAAAAATACATCATTGCTGCCTCATAATATTCTGTGTAGTCTCCACCTTTAAGAGGTTCCTTTTAGAGGCAATAGCTATTTCAAGCAAGTAATAGCATAATGAAAAAATACAAGCCCTGCAGTCAAACTGTTGCTTGAGTAAAAAATCATCATCTTCACATATGTGTCCTGCATTATTATGATGTTTCAGCAGCTCCTCTTACAGTGACACACTGTATTTAAAGCAGGAGCAAGCATTTAGAAAGTAGATTATTGAATCAGGTAAATAGCAAATGAAATGTCGGTCATTTAAAAACCTGTAACATATGCACTTTCGAAGCATGTAAGACATCTGTCATGCCTTTGACAAGTTTTCAAGAAATCTATATTAATGCAACTTTATATCAGCAGTAATTGGAGCCTTCTGCTGCTCTGTACTGCATTTCAGCTTCTT